>NC_063064.1:26594007-26701507 GCF_018812025.1 Megalobrama amblycephala
AAGCACAAGGAAACAGAACAGTGAAGGAAATTCTAGATCTAAAGTTGGGAAAAATAATGATTTTGAACTATTTGCAAATAATATTTGCATTAATTTGCATTAAAATATGCACACATGTACTTTTATTTGTATGCCTAATATGTTGAAAATGTAAAATGTTTCTTTTCTCGTCACACTCAGGAATTACATGAATCACTTAAATGCATATTTTCAAACCAAAATGGTCATATTTGGGGAAAAAAGTTGTGTAGTTTGTATCACTGGATGTTACTGTCATTTTTTTAACATTTCTATCACAAAACAGTTGACTTGTATTAAATGTTTCGCTATTTACATCTTACCTCACTCTTTTTCATTCGTTAAACTGGAATTCATGCTCAGCTTCTGAGAACAGTAAACCCCGCCTACTTTTATTTGATTGGCAATCTCAATCATTTCCATAAAAATGGAACCTTTTTGTCATCCTAACAACATACAGAGCGCTGCGTAATGGAGCAATGCAGCAGAGCAATGCAAGAATTTCAAATATTCAAATACTGGAGACAATTTGGCCATTTCTAATTACCGTCTATGGTGGGTAGGGCCCTGCCATGTGACCGCTGTACCATCTGACCACTGCAGATTCATTTAAGCGTTGATAGTGTTGCCAAAGAGACGCATAATCAACATCACGTGTTATTATCTTGAAAATACAGTAATTATTACATGGTGTGAATGCAGAAAAACATCCCAGACAGAGTTGATGCTTTGAGCAACCTCTGAGCGATCCGATTTTTTGTGCTATGTATTGTTCTGCATAAATTATTAAACTGTTAGCTTAGCAACATGTTAAAGGTGCCCTAGATTCAAAAATTGAATTTACCTCAGCATAGTTAAATAACACAAGTTCAGCACATGGAAATGACATACAGTGAGTTTCAAACACCATTGTTTCCTCCTTCTTATATAAATCTCATTTGTTTAAAAGACCTCCGAAGAACAGGCGAATCTCAACATAACGTTGTTATGTAACAGTCGGGGTGTACGCCCCAATATTTGCATAGCCTATGCCATCCCATGTTCAAAGCATTAGACAAGGGCAGCCAGGATTAATGTCTGGATCTGTGCACAGCTGAATCATCAGACTAGGTAAGCAAGCAAGAACAATAGCGAAAAATGGTAGATGGAGCAATAATAACTGACATGATCCATGATATCATGATATTTTTAGCGATATTTGTAAATTGTCTTTCTAAATGTTTCGTTAGCATGTTGCTAATGTACTGTTAAATGTGGTTAAAGTTACCATAGTTTCTTACTGTATTCACGGAGACAAGACTGACATTATTTTCATTTTTTAAACACTTGCAGTCTGTATAATGCATAAACACAACTTCATTCTTTATAAATCTCTCCAACAGTGTGTAATGTTAGCTTTAGCCACGGAGCACCATCAAACTCATTCAGAATCAAATGTAAACATCCAAATAAATATCATACTTACACGATCAGACATGCTGCATGACGAACACTTTGTAAAGATCCATTTTGAGGGTTATATTAGCTGTGTGAACTTTTTTTATTTTATTTAAGGCAAGCGCGAGCTCTTTGGGCGTGGAGCACGAGAATTAAAGGGGCCGCAGCCTGAATCAGCGCATTTATAATGATGCCCCAAAATAGGCTGTCAAAAAAATTAATAAAAAAAAAAACTATGGGGTATTTTGAGCTGAAACTTCACGGACACATTCAGGGGACACCTTAGACTTATATTACATCTTTTAAAAACATGGTCTTCGGCACCTTTAATGTCAAACTCTATGAAAATCAATTGCAATGTAGTTTACACAATGTCCTTTTACATTTGTCTTCATGAGACACTATTGGGCATGAGCTGATTTTGTAGAACCACTAACTCACATCTCTTCAAAGGGGCCGTGGGACAGTTATAGAATAACTGCTGTTCTAACACCATTATCACAGTGCAGACAGAAGGCTGCTCCTCCACAGAAACACCTCCCTCTCTCCTCATTGTGCTTTAAGTGCTGGGGAGTCTTGGCATCTGCCTGAGAGCGATGAAAGACAAATGAGAGAGAGAAACTACAGATGAAGGACAAACTCAGGGAGGTCAAAGCTGCATAGAGGACTTCTGCTGCACTGGATTTGCTAACGACACTTCAATTAACTGTATTTTTGTCACTCTGTGCACATGGAAGACATGCAAAGTGGATTATAAAACATAGCTGCATGTGGTCATGAAAAAGTACAGTACACACACAGACATGTGTCCAAATCATTTGTTTAATGTAAACTAATACATACATACATACATGTATAAGCCGATTTATAAAAACTTAAATTGCTACAGTTTTAAGGATTTTTTTCCCCCCCAGAAGATAATATAACATTTCACAGGACTTTATGTGGTAGTAAACGCACTTTCTTGAACACTGGTTGTGAATCAAATGTGTTAAAAGGGTCCATTTAAATACTTACTGTGATTTTAATGTGACTTATGATGAATAAATCGCACTATGAGCCATATGAAAAACAAGGTTTCCAACAAGCTCAAAAAGGCAACTTCTACACGAATGCTTGATTTAGCCCCTGTGTCCAGCCATATGGGCAGGCATAAACAGACCTGATATTTTCATAACCCGGCGTCTGTGAGGTAAGGAGCTATAAGCGACAGACACTAACATAGAGATACAAGTTCTCGACAGCTGCCTCTGATATGACATCTTTCCTGGACCTTGATCTTGTAACAGCAGGACGGTTCCCAAAATAGAGCCAGCAGCCTTCCAACACCAGCGTTCAAAAAGGTGAAGAGCAGCAACTCGCGAATGCGCAAGGCGTTCTGTTTATATTGAGCAAATCCTGAGCTGGGAACTTCAGTGTTGTAATTGTAGTTCTACATCATTAGGTTTTAGCGCCAGACAGTCAGTGAAGGTATTAGACTGTCCACACTATTGATCAGATGTCTGACCAGAGGTCAGTATACAAATGATGTGTGTGAATGCCAGACTTTTCTCAACAAAGAAACAAATTCTTTGCTGATTAAATATCAGCTTTTGCCATCAAATCAATTAGTCATTAAGACAGCAAATTACTATAAATTGCTCTTGCACAAAGTCACAGGAAACATAATGAAAGCACTTATCATTTGTTCAAATCCCTATTAAAAAGTATTAAACTCTGTGCTACGGACATGAATGATACCTCAAATCGTGCGGCAAATGTACCTTTACTTTTTTAGGCAATCAGATTTACAGTTACGGATAACAGAAAATCCCACAGCCTTACAATGAAGGAGGGACTTGAGCCAAATTTGTAGACGTACAAACTTGGATACAGGCTCTTTTTTACTTGAGCCACTCACTCACCGGCCACTTTATTAGGTACACCTGTTCAAATGCTCATTAATGCAAATATCTAATCAGCCAATCACATGTCAGCAACTCAATGCATTTAGGCATGTAGACATGATCAAGACGATCTGCTGAAGATCAAACTGAGCATCAGAATGGGGAAGAAATGTGATTTAAGTGACTTTGGACTTGGCGTGGTTTGTTGGTGCCAGACGAGCTGGTCTGAGTATTTCAGAAATGGATAATTTACTGGGATTTTCACACACAACCATCTTTAGAGTAAACAGAGAATGGTCCAAAAGAGTGAGCGGCAGTTCTGTTGGTGAAAATGCCATGTTGATGCCAGAGGTCAGAGGAGAATGGCCAGACTGGTTCGAGCTGATAGGAAGGCAACAGTAACTCAAATAACCACTCGTTACAACCGAGGTCTGCAGAAAAGCATCTCTGAACGCACAACACGTCGAAACTTGAAGTAGATGGGTTACAGAGGCAGAAGACAACACCGGGTGCCACTCCTGTCAGCTGAGAACAGGAAACTGAGGCTACAATTCATACAGGCTCACAATAGAAGATTGGAAAAAAACGCTGCCTGGTCTGATGAGTCTGAATTTCTGCTGCAATATTCAGATGGTAGTGTCAGAATTTGCCATAATCTCTCACCACACATTGTATTCTCACGCAGTGAAAAATACATCGCGGAGCAAAGAGGACACTGACAATGCAATGACAGACAAGACAGACCAGGTTACTTTTTGAAACAAACTCTCAAATTTCAAATTTTGTCATTTTTAAAGAAATTTAAACAATAAATACCGTTTTGTGGCTCTTTAATGTGTCGTGACAAATCACTGTAGAGCCTCAGTTCAAGCGGCTCATGAATCGATCATCTCTTCCTACTAGTTCATTTATAGCATCAAATAAACATGAATGAACATCAGAAGGAATGTCGTTTCAACCGCCTAAGACGTCAGTACACACCATTTTTCAAGTCCATTGATGTTAATGCTCCCCTGACTGCTTTGTCGGACAAAATGGCGGATTCGCCGTTATGATTGGTTAGATTGCCTGTCAATCAAACTCCCGGCAAAGGGTCAGTTGAGCATTAAAGGTCCCGTTTTTCATGTTTTTTTGAAGCTTTGATTGTGTTTATAGTGTGCAATATAACATGTGTTCATGTTTCGCGTGTAAAAAAACACAGTATTTTTCACATAATTTACTTATCTGTATACCGCTGTTTCCACTGTCATAAAAACGGGCTGATGACTTCCTTGTTCTATGAAGTCCCTCCTTCAGAAATACGTAACGAGTTCTGATTGTGCCAGCGGTTCCTGTGTTGTGATTCGACAGCAGCTTAGCGAACCTTACCCGGAAAGGTCACGCCTCTTACCATAACGTGGAGATGCACGCGCTCAGTGCTATTGTAAACATGTCTTTAATTTTACCCTATCAATTTGAGCCGGAATCAGACCCGGTGATTGGACTGCGGGATGAAAATAACAGCGTTTCGACGACATGGCGACAAACACACTCTACAAACGCAACTCTTGTGTATTCCTGTGGGTGGAGGTTAGTCAAAAAACTGTTTTAGTGACGTCATTAAAGAAGGAAGTAGAGGGATGTAGTCCAAACTGGCCGTTTGATGTAGGCGACTTCTGTTAAATTAAATATCTCGCTTGGCATTGAACTTTGAGCTTTAAAATTTTACAGATTTTATTTATACTCTAACAACAACATTACACACTAACTAAAGTTTGAAACATGGGATCACGAAGAACGGGACCTTTAAATACCAGTCTACCTGAGAAGTGTTGCTGACCATATCCTTCCCTTTATGACCACAGTGTACTCATCTTCTGATGGTTGCTTCAAGCAGGATAACACCATATCACAAAGCTCAAATCATCTCAAACTGATTTCTTGAACATGACAAAGAGTTCACTACATTCAGATGGCCTCCGCAGTCACCAGATCTCAATCCAATTTGGGATGTGGTGGAACAGGAGATTTGCATTATGGGTTATCACATATATGAAGACTCATTTGCTATAATATAGCACTGTGTCCATAGCTGTTAGAATCAAATGCAGGGATAATGCTTATCCCACAGCAGAAACAGGTGCTCATGCCAGTATTCTGCTGGGGTACCTCGGCTCTGCCAGTCTGCCCAGCGGGCAAGGTGCAAACACATTTACCACTCCCCCGGGCGACATTAGCCCTGCTAGAGGGAGACATGTCAAAGCCTGTGGTGACAGTTAACCTTGGTAGAGACGGGGCATTCTGCCAACCGGCACACAGCAGACCCGCAGACAGACACAAGAGGACTTAATGAGGTCTGTCTCAAAGCCAGCGGGGGAACAGAGTCAGGTGTCTGCTGTTTTGGAAACACGCTGCATTTATTAGACACATAGCTCACAAATGCAAAATAACTACATGCATGGCATCAAGAATATCACCCAGATGAGATATAAACTAACACTGAAGTTCATAACAGCAGGTAAATATGTGTTTATGCAAAGCTGTAAATATATAAAGTTTCTACAAATTACTCACAAACATCAGTCATACACAAATAAGCAATTCTGAGTCAGAGTCCCGCAATCCCTGCTAACAATTAAGCTGAAAGCCTATGAAGCATAAGCATATTACATCATTTAACAACCTCTAAGCTCATTGTAGATCTGTTTTGAGAGGTTTATATATTATTACTAAAAATAATACATGACATTTGTCTATGGAGAAACCTTACTGTTACGCTCTATAAAGGTAATTTGGGTGTTAGTCTTTTACTTTCCCTTGAGCATCACCACACAGTGATGAACAACACTGTGTTCATTCACAGAACAACAGTGCTGATCAGATTTCCTTTTCTCTGTCAATAACATGATGCTGAAACAGTTCTTCACTGCTGAACCAGGAACATGACACCATTGTAACTGCAGCATGATTCTCAACTTTTCTACACCCTGATATCAGAATCCTTTTTTATGGTGGATACAAGGTGTTCAAAGTTTACTAGGTGCAGTGAATCATTTTTGTGATGGATTAATCAACTTACCATAAAAACTTCCAACTAAAGATTTTAGTTAGTTTTTACATTTTTCCATTTTCTTTTGTGATCCCCCGCAACTGTAGGCGGGCCGCACTCAGAAAGTCAGTGAGTCGAAAAACAGGGACTTAGCACTTAGCATACACTGATGACAGATAAAAAGGTGATGATCCCTCATGTTTTGGCAGTTTTGTGAGGAACGGTTGTGACATTTCTTTACTGTCAGCACAGGAATCTGCTATTATCTTCCTACTAGTGATAGTCAATGAGGGATAGTTATAAAGAGGGATGTGCTCTCATTTGCACATAGCGAGACAACTTTGCACTTCGGATGGGTGAGAGTGCAGCATTTGGCCTATCTGAGATGATTTAAAAAGTAAAGAAAAGCTTTTAACATAGCCAAAAGGGTATAAGGTCACAATGTTCAACTGCAGCATATGCTGTAAACTGTCAAGTGCATTTGTATTTTATGAAAGCTTGTCTCCGCCACTGAATAAAAAAATAAAAAAGGTAATTGCGACTTTTTAATCTCACAATTCTGACTTTTTTTTCAATCAGAATTGCGAGACAAAGTCAGAATTGCGTGTTATAAAGTGTGATATAAACTCACAATTTTTAGAAAAAGTCAGAATCACAAGATATAAACTCGCAATTGTGAGAAAAAAAGTCTATATAGAGTCTAAGACTTATATAAAAAAGTCTGTAAGAGTTTAAAAAAGTCTAAAAAAAGTCTATAAGAGTTTATATATTTTTCCCCTCAGAATTGGACATTATAACTCGCAATTCTGACTTTATAACTCACAATTGTGACTATATCATGCAATTCTGACTTTATAACTCGCAATTGTGACTATATCATGCAATTCTGACTTTATAACTCGCAATTGCGACTATATCATGCAATTCTACTTTATAAGTCGCAATTGCGACTATATCATGCAATTCTGACTTTATAACTCGCAATTGCGACTATATCATGCAATTCTGACTTTATAACTCGCAGTTGCGACTATATCATGCAATTCTACTTTATAACTCGCAGTTGCGACTATATCATGCAATTCTACTTTATAACTCGCAGTTGCGACTATATCATGCAATTCTACTTTATAACTCGCAGTTGGGACTATATCATGCAATTCTACTTTATAACTCGCAATTGCGACTATATCATGCAATTCTGACTTTATAACTCGCAATTGTGACTATATCATGCAATTCTGACTTTATAACTCGCAATTGTGACTATATCATGCAATTCTGACTTTATAACTCGCAATTGTGACTATATCATGCAATTCTGACTTTATAACTCGCAATTGTGACTATATCATGCAATTCTGACTTTATAACTCACAATTGCGACTATATCATGCAATTCTGACTTTATAACTCGCAATTGTGACTATATCATGCAATTCTGACTTTATAACTCGCAATTGTGACTATATCATGCAATTCTGACTTTATAACTCGCAATTGCGACTATATCATGCAATTCTGACTTTATAACTCGCAATTGTGACTATATCATGCAATTCTGACTTTATAACTCACAATTGCGACTATATCATGCAATTCTGACTTTATAACTCGCAATTGTGACTATATCATGCAATTCTGACTTTATAACTCGCAATTGTGACTATATCATGCAATTCTACTTTATAACTCGCAATTGCGACTATATCATGCAATTCTGACTTTATAACTCGCAATTGCGAGTTCATATCTCACAATCCTGAGAAAAGGTCAGCGAGATGTAAACTGGCAATTCTAAAAAAAAGTCGCAGTTACCTTTTAAATAGTTTTATTCCATGGTGGAAACAAGCTTCCATAGTATTTGGATACTGAAGTCACACTTTTAAATGTCTGAAAATCATAGCATTAGATAGCAAAATATCAAACCAACTGGATTCTGCAAACAATTGACTTCATACAGATTAAGTTCAACTTTTTGATGCCAAGGCCTCCAAATATGTGGATCTCCTTGCCCTTCCAAAAATACAAAACAGCTATTTTCATGCATACACTATGAAAATAAAATATGAAGTGTGATATTATATAGACAACTAAATTAAATAATTGGCTAATAATTACACTGACATTATACTGAAGTCAAATCCAAATTTTACCACTCTTAAGTAAAAACTTAAAGGTAAAGTATGCTCTGTAGTATGTACAGGTATATGATGTCTTAAAACTTTACAGAGCCACTGTATAACCCAGTCAGGTCACAATGATTAACTAATTACAAACCAAAGGACTCTAGCGATCAACGCATCAAAGACTCTAAGTTAAGTTAAGATATTTAATCACATCAATCTATACACATCGGTCTACTTTTAGCCCATAATTACTTCCTACTGAGTGAAACCTGGATTCTTTAAAAACCTATCACAATCCACACTGTATCTACACCACGTTCTAGCAGAAAACCCGATGATAGATATTATATATCAGCAACGTGTATTAGCTATTAATAAGGCTCACACGCGTGTGCGGTTGCCAGGTTTCATTTAGTGCAGTGTTCCGTTCCACTTAATCCGTATGGTAATGATATCGTATTCACATCAGCACAATACCCCTATTGAGTGTGTCCAAACAGGCGCTGACGCTGTGCCAAGCCTTCCACATCTGTTCTCTGTTTTCACCTGTGGAGGCATATCTGAGCCCAGCCCAGGCCCCATATGTTGAAATGACTCAAGGGACGAGTGCTGATTTTGGACCAGCTTCCCTGTCTTTGTATTGTCTTAATCAACGAGGACACGGGAGGTATATTGGCCCTTTTGTGCATGCTGCTGTAGTGTCATGTGACCTCTGAGTGGATTAGAGGGATGATGGCCGGCTCAGGTTTATGGCAACACTCACAGACACAGCAGGGGAAAGGGTTATGGGACGGATAGTGCCTGTTACTGATGAGGTGAGTGGTGAAAAGGAAGAGAAAGAGAAGAGAAAATGGAGAAATGATGCTGGGGGGGGGGGGAAGGGAGAAGAGACTTTTTAACTTTTAAAATCCTAAAAATAATATAATATAATATAATATAATATAATATAATATAATATAATAATTAGAAAGTCAAAAGAAAAATACCAAACTAGTCTGAGAACTTTTAAAATCCTAAAAGAAAAAAATAACTATATAAAAGAATTGAGAATATATAATATAATATAATATAATATAATATAATATAATATAATATAAAAGCTGATCAAAAAACAGAAATAGTCAAAAGACAAAAATATTCAACTAGAACTTTTAAAATAAAAATAACTATATAAAAGAATTGATTACTAATTTACTAATAAATTGATTACTAATTTACTAATAAATTACTAATTTACTAATAAAAGAATATTACTAATTTAACTTATTTTATTTTTTAAAGTGATTATAAAATTATAAAATTATTTTAATAAATATATATATAGTTCATATATTTTGCACAGGGTGCCTGATACCTTAAAATCCCTGAAAATAAAAGCTAGAGCTATTATATTAGAGACTATTCTACCCCACAGCACAATGAGACAATATTACAGGCTTTAATCTATTTTACATTGCCTACTATATTGTGATTTTTCTCTAAATAAATAAATGTTGTATTGTCATCATGTTGCATGTAGTGTCCCTTGGGAACAAAATGAACCAAGCAAAAAAGGCCAACATTACATAAATGAAACAAGAATAATCAGATTTCGAACAACGGTAGGTGGAGAGGATGGGGGTTTGAGTGGAGCAAAGAATAAGAAAGAGTATAGAAACCCCAAGGGATGTCCTGTGTGTTTATCTCAATCTAAACCTTGAATGAAACCAGCCTCAGTCGCCACAAATTAATTCGGGACTTTGGGAATAAACCACTATGGGTCTACAGAAGAAACATGAACAACCAAGTTTTTCATTGTCTCACAATATTAGTTTTATACTAATATAAAGAGCTGTTGAAAAAGACTCTCATGAATGCTGGGTAAGTCTATTAAAAATTCCTCTGTTGTAATAGAGTATGTTTTGGCAGAGGTTTCCATTGACCAGAGCCAATACAGAGAGCTGGCCGCCACACCATCCCAAAGAGAATACAGAAGTCAACAACGCAGGCCATAAACATTTACAGCTGGAGTTGATCCTGAGACCTCCTTATGATGATCTTCATGCCAGAACAAGAACGGTTCTGCCATTATGGGATTAAAGTATTCTATAAATAAAGTTAGTTTGTTTTTATTGATCATTTTCATTATTGTCAGTATCCAGAGCTCTAAATGGGATCTGCATGAAAGTTTAAAATCAAAATCAAAATCGCCCAAAAAGCTTGTATCAATTTATTATACTGAGGCCAAATATACATCAACGTGCAAAAAAAGTGCAAAGTGAAACGAACACTTTTTTTTGCACTTTGATGTATATTTGGCCTCTGTATAATAAATTGATACAAGCTTTTTTCATTTTCATTTAATTTTTCAAGGCATTTTTGAATTGTTGTTGGATCTACACACCTAAAGATGTTTGATATATGGTCTTTTGGACAAATGTTTGGTGCTAAGACCTTTTTGTTACTTACTGAAGGTTCTAAAATGCTGATATTATGATTACGTATAAGTGGATATGAAGGTAAATTGACAACTTAAATTTTCAGTTAAGAAAATAAAACAGTATGTGTCTCATGCAACCAATTTTAATGGCTATTAAAATCACTGCGAATGCTGATCTGAATAGCTGAGAATAACAACGGGTTCAACACTGGAACGACTGGGTCAGAACGCAGGGCTTTCCCGAATGTTTGGCAAAGACTATAAAGGAAACTGCATTCCTCTTTCAGCATTTATTCATATATGGACAAAGCACATTCCATGACAACTGCAAAAAACAGATGCAATTATTTCTTGTTTGATCCGGATGCAACACTTCATAAAAGTATGTTTTGGAAAATGGAAACACTATTTTCCCCTCACCTTAAAGGAAGTTCAAGAAATGAGCTGCCACCTGAGGTGTGGCTGAGATTAATTATATCAGGAAAAAATATTAGCAATGTTTCAGAAGAAAATAAATAGAAAGGAATGTCTACAACCATCAAGAACAAGAGTTTCCCCTCAGGCAACTTCCCATCTGTAGCGCAGCTCGAAAGCATTGGATACAATAGAGCGTTTATTAATCCTTGCCATTATACAAGATGTCAAACAACCAAAACAAAAAGATAGATGATACAAACACACAGCATCCTGTCTGTGGGTTTCCATGGTGTTATACAAATATTGTCACATGAAATCAACATTGAACTGTACTGTTTGATCAGATTTGTACTATTTGATCGGATTGACTGCAGAATTTATTTGCATTGGATCCACAAATCACATACTTTCTGACAGATGTAATTCTACATGTAAACTAGATGTACATTTGTTTTCAACATATCTACCATATGTCATACTCAATCAGTCTGACAGCTCTCAAGTTAATAGTAATGTCAAAATACAGACTCATTGATTAAATATATTTGGAGTCTTAAGCTAATAAAATTCAGCACTGAAAAAGGAGCATCTAAGGACAAGGTTTCCTCGGTTAAATATGGACATTGTCATGTGAAGAACTGCCCAACCAGAAAAGGCCAAGGTCTATGTGTTGGGAACTAATGACAGCTCAATAAGTCCAACTGTGATAAAACCAGAGGAGGGGACGCTGCGTGAAAAACCAGAATAGACTCTACCCTGTCCAGATTACTACGACAGGCCATCCATCAGGGCAGAGAGACCGACCTGAATGGACAGCCGCTCCAAGAATGCAGCTAGTGAAAAGCCAGTTAGTGCGGAGACAGAGGGACCGGGGTGAGGGGTCGACAGGGGGCGTGAGAGGGTGAAGAGGGGGGACAGTACACGAACAATAGGGGGAAAAGGGAGGTCTTAAGAGTGAAGGACAAGGATGAGGAGAGACAATGAAGGAGAGGAGGGATAATCGGACCACCGAGGACGTGGCTATCATAGTGACATTCCACAGTGACACCCACAAGGGTGAGCGGAGGTCTAGGGTCTGGCCTAACATGGCAAATTTTTTCAATTTGCACAACCTGACGCAGGAATTTTCATTTGCATCTCTGTCAATGCCTCTGTGAGCATTCCTTGAATTTCTTTCTACAAAAGTGACGAGTCATTTCTATTCAGTCAGATTATCATGAAAAGTCCGTTGAATGAGGAAACAATTTTCATGCAAATGAATCAAAACCATTTCTAAAGAATTTTGCTCATACTTGCAGGAGAGATGTTATTTATTTGTGGATCAGGTTTTACAAATTTGCAACAATTCGCAATAGCACAGAATAGAATAGAATATTAAAGGTGCCCTAGAATTAAAAATTGAATTTATCTTGGCATAGTTAAATAACAAGAGTTCAGTACATGGAAATGACATACAGTGAGTCTCAAACACCATTGTTTCCTCCTTCTTATATAAATCTAATTTGTTTAAAAGACCTCCGAAGAACATGCGAATCTCAACATAACACCGACTGTTACGTAACCCAATATTTGCATATGCCAGCTCATGTTCAAGGCATTACACAAGGGCAGCCAGTATTAACGTCTGGATCTGTGCACAGCTGAATCATCAGACTAGGTAAGCAAGCAAGGACAACAGCGAAAAATGGCAGATGGTGCAATAATAACTGACATGATCCATGATATCATGATATTTTTAGTGATATTTGTGAATTGTCTTTCTAAATGTTTCGTTAGCATGTTGCTAATGTACTGTTAAATGTGGTTAAAGTTCCATCGTTTCTTACTGTATTCACGGAGACAAGACCCATTGTTATTTTCATTATTAAACACTTGCAGTCTGTATAATTCATAAACACAACTTCATTCTTTATAAATCTCTCCAACAGTGTGTAATGTTAGCTTTAGCCACGGAGCATACTATCAAACTCATTCAGAATCAAATGTAAACATCCAAATAAACACTGTACTTACGCGATTAGACATGTTGCATGACGAACACTTTGTAAAGATCCATTTTGAGGGTTATATTAGCTGTGTGAACTTTGTTTATGCTGGTTAAGGCAAGCGCGAGCTCCGGGGGAGGGGAGCACAAGATTTAAAGGGGCCCGCGCAACCTGAATCGGCGCATATTTAATGATGCCCCAAAATAGGCAATTAAAAAAATGAATAAAAAAAAAATCTATGGGGTATTTTGAGCTGAAACTTCACAGACACATTCAGGGGATACCTTAGACTTATATTACATCTTTTAAAAAGACGTTCTACGGCACCATTAATAGAATTTTTGTGAGACTGTGCTGCAGTTAATGTGAACAGACACGCACACCACAAACCTTTACACGCCCAGCATTATATTGGGATGCCTACAGTACAACCGCACTTCCTTAGATCCATCAATCATCACAATCTCATATCATTATTAATATCAATGCTATATCTGATGGAAAGCTTCAGGGAAATATTTAAAGGACTCTGAACTACTTTTAACAAGACACAAACACTTTACGCTTTCCTTTGAATAGTTCTTAAAGGTATAGTTCACCCAAAAATGAAAATTCTGTCATAAATGACTCACCCTTATGTCATTCCAAACCCATGTTCATCTTCGGGACACAAATTATTTTTTTTTCGATGAAATCTGAGAGTTTTCTGTCCCTCCATAGACAGCTACACAACTGACACTTTGACGCTTTAAAAAGTGTTGCGTTATATGATAAACGAGTTGAATTTTGGCTTTTATTCACATATAAACATTCATCAACTCACACATCAGTTGTGGTAAATAGAAGCTCAAGCATGTTTGCTTGACTTGCGAGAACCAATGAGGTTCATTCTCGTGTGTTACGCAGCACGTAATGTTCGGTTGCACTTCTGTTTATGTTCGCTGATTAATGTTTATGTAAGCAATAAGGTACGAGAGGCTGTACTGTATCGTGAATAAGTCATGGCTGAAGGGGTTGCACAGCTGAAGCTAACAACGCCTTTCAGCCGTGACTTATTCACGATACAGCACTAGCCTCGAGTACCTTATTGCTTTTATAAAATGGTTACCACACAATACAAATATTGAAGCCAAAAATATGTATCAATGCAACTTTCATGAAGTAAAATCACTAAAAGCCTTCCTTCCGCCGGAAAAAAATAGTCCCTGACCCTCAACAGCAACAGAAGTTACATTATTACGCCATTAGATGGCGGCAAAGACTGTCTTTATGAGGGTGTCAGTCAGTAGCGAAGACTTTTACATTGAAAAAACTGAATTGTTGTGAACACGGAGCAAGACGCAACTGACAAATGCTTTGAGTAGCGCTGTCAGTCACGGGAAAACCCCTTAAATGTTAAAAGGACAAGATAATACATAGGACATTTAAACAGATTTTTAATTATGAACATACTAGGACTGACCTGAAGGAAAATGCTAAATCTGAATGCAGGTAATAAACTCGCTCACTCTATCTTTTTCTCACAATACTCTTACATAATGCAATAAGCCTAAATGAACAATATTAAGTGAGAACATACAGTTTACGTTGCTAAGAGTGGTTGCTAAGGGTGTTGTGTAGTGATACACAGAACCACTGAGTGAAGCAGTCATAGCCGTGTTTTATTGTGAATAAAACACAGCTATTGACCAACCAGAATCAAGGACAGGAACTAACCGTTTTATAAATGTGAATAAAAGCATAAATTCAATCTGTTCATCATATAAAGTGATCGAGTCTCTTCAGAAAATTTGGACTAAACTGCTCAATTCATATGGATTAGTTTTATGATCTCTGTATGAACTTTTTGAAGTGTCAAAACTGTTTAGATGTCTATGGAGGGACAGAAAGCTCTCAGATTCCATCAAAAATATCTTTATTTGTGTTCCGAAGATGAACGAAAGTCTTACAGGTTTGGAATGACATGAGGGTGAGTAATTAATGACATCATTTTCATTTTTGAGTGAACTATCCCTTTAAATGAGTTTGATTTTCCATTTATGGTCAAATTCTTTTCTAATCATATAGCCAACAAGGTTATCTTTCATTCAGAGCTCTTTAACAGAAATGACGGCATAAAAGTGTAATTTGGAAAAGGCTCAACTCCTGTCAGAGAGAGAATTGGCTGGGTGGAAACCTGCACTATTAATCTGCTGAAACTAATGAACGGTCCATTAAACACTCTCAGAATTTGACATGGAAACCAGGAGTATTAACACAGGGGAAAAAAAGTGCATCATGCATTATTAACTCTGATAACGATGAATATGGCTATATTCATTCAACACATATACGTTTCCCTCCCTCTCATTCTCTTCTCTGTCAAAACAGTGTGTCATTTTGAACAGTAAATGTTGAACAGCAGTCAGGTGGCTGCAATGCAGGGCAAATGTATATTTTCTTTCTTCGCTGTGGTCTCGAGGACCAGCGACGTTGCGGTGACTGCTGCATCTGTTACCAATCCATATAATTAACCATTATTTCACTTTGCAAAAAGCGCTTTTATGCCACACGGCTGCAGAAAAGCAACAGAACTGAAGCAGCGGCGAGGTATTTACTGAAAAAGCAGAAAGCTGTCCTGGGTAATGTTTGATCAACAGAGCGCAGCACTTTTGAGGGAAAGCTTGCCAACTGTAACAACAGTCAAACGAGCGCTCAATCTAAATTTAATTGTTTAACAGGCACTAAACAAACAACTTGTGTTTCAGTGTTGATAATTATTTCACAATGTCTAGAGAACGTCATACAGAAAATACCTTAATATGGATAATGAGTTTTCAAGTATTTATTAATTAGAAAACTAGGATTGTGTTGATTATTTTGAAAATGAGTTCATTTATAGTTCTCTTACACAAATATACCATGGAAAGTAAGGTTCTATCTCCGAAGTATCTCGGTATTTGTCACCACTGTTGAGTAAAAATGACAGATTCTAAAGCTTTTTGAGTGAACCTTGGGACAAAACCATTCAAAACATGTCTATGTGATAGGGCTGGGCGATATATCCCATGCGATTCTCACGCGCATTTCGTCAGTAAAGCCGGTTCCTTGATTACCGCTAAATCGCCATCACCTGCTTTAAAATGGAGCGCCTTTTAATAGACAGAGCCGTAGTTCACGGACAAGCCACGCAAAATCGCGTTCAGCATCGAAGTCGATTCATCTTCGATACTGAACGCGATTTTGCGTGGCTTGTCCGTGAACTACGACTCTGTCTATTAAAAGGCACTCCATTTTAAAGCAGGTGATGGCGATTTAGCGGTAATCAGGGAACCGGCTTTACTGACGAAATGCGCGAGAATCGCATGCAATATATCGCCCAGCCCTACTATGTGATATTTCACCCGAAAGGGAAGAAATAAGGAATTACATGTTGCTTTAAAGGATTAGTCCACTTTTAAATAAACTTTTCCTGATCATTTACTCACCCCCATGTCATCCAAGATGTCCATGTCTTTCTTTCAGTCGAAAAGAAATGAAAGTTTTTGATGAAAACATTCCAGGATTTTTCTCCTTATAGTAGACTTCAATGGGCACCAAACAGTTGAAGGTCAAAATTAGTTTCACTGCAGCTTCAAATTGTTCAACACGATCCCAGATGAGAAATAAGGGTCTTATCTAGTGAAACCCTTGCTCATTTTCTGAAAAAAAGATTGAAAATTATATAAGTTTTAACCAGAAATGCTCATCTTGAACTAGCTTTCTTCTTCTTCTCCTCTATTAGAATTCCAGCAGTGTAGACGCTGCTAAGCGTATTACTGCCCTCCATAGGTCGAAGTTTGAACAAATTTTTATATGCAATATGCTAGTTCAATAGTATATAACAATTAGTTCAAACTTTGGCCTGTGGAGGGCAGTATTACGCTTAGCAGTGTCTACACTGCTGGAATTCTAATAGAGAAGAAGAAGAGAGCTAGTTCAAGATGAGCATTTAAGGTTAAAACTTATATAATTGTGATGGTTTCACTAGATAAGACCCTTATTTCTCATCTGGGATCGTGTTGAACAATTTGAAGCTGCAGTGAAACTAATTTTGACCTTCAACAGTTTGGTGCCCATTGAAGTCCACTATATGGAGAAAAATCCTGGAATGTTTTCATCAAAAACTTTCATTTCTTTTCGACTGAAGAAAGAAAGACATGGACATCTTGGATGACATGGGGGTGAGTAAATTATCAGGAAAAGTTTATTTAAAAGTGGACTAATCCTTTAAGAAAACAGGGGTTGGACAATGAAACTGAAACACTGGCCAATATATTGTTGGAGGTTTCACACCTATCCAGGGTAATGTTGGCATACCTCCATGTAGGATGAACCACATCCAACAGGAGTAACTGTTGAGGTAAGAGGAAGCTGTCTAAAAGGGATGTCCAGGTATTAAATCCAAGAACCAAAATCCACAGCTGCCCCAATGCAGAATTAAATTTGGACCTTGATTCTCGATTCCAAAACTGTTCATTGGGATCTCCACAAGGTCAATATTTATGGTCGGGTTGCTATAGCCAAACCTCTGATCACTCGTGCCAATGCCAAATCTCGGTTTCATTGGTGTCGACAGTGCAAATCTTGGGCTGTGGACAATGTGTAACATGTACTGTTCTCTGATGAGTCCACCTTCACTGTCTTTCCCACATCTGTGGGTGATGCAGTGTGGAGAAGCCCCAAAGAGGCTTAACACCTGGACTGTGGGTGCCCAAAGTGAAGCATGGGCTGGATCAGTGATAGTTTGGGCTGCAATATCATGACCATTCCGGAGCCCCATGTGCACATAATGGTTCGAACATTGTACCCTGAAGCGGGTGCCGTGTTTAAGCATGATAATGCACCAATACACACAGCAAGGCTTGTGACAGAATGCTTTGATGAACATGAAAGTGAAGTTGAACATCTCCCATGGCCTGCACAGTCACCAGATCTGAATATTATTGAGGCACTTTGGGGTGTTTTGGAAGAGCAATTTTTAAAACTTTTTCCTCCACCAGCATCACATAGTGACCTGGACACCGTTCTGGAAGAGGAATGGCTGAAATCCCTTTGGCTACTGTGAAAGACTGTCAAGTCAAATTTATTTATATAGCGCTTTTTACAATTGGTAATTGTTTCAAAGCAGCTTTACATATTAGAAGCACAGAAAAAAGGGAAGTGGTTAAAAATAAGCTGTACAAACAAGCGTGGTAATATGTAACATATACAAGATGGTGCTACATTAAGCCAATGTCGGCTGACTCCCAGGGGTGGAAAAAACCCCCTAGGAGAAAAACCCAGCGTGCTAACACTGGGAAAAAAGTCCTAGGAGGGAAAAAACCCCTTGGAAGATATATATAATATATGTAAATGGATATGGAGATCAAAATCTGAATTATACATTTTTATTATAGAGATTAAAAATAGATTATATATAAATATATGTAAGCGGATACGGAGATTTAAAAATCTGAATTATAGATGCAGCCAGAACTGGATCTGTAGGCCCATTGTCTCCTGGGCTACGTTGTAGTCAGGTCCAGACACAGGTTCTCCATCTGATCTGGATACGGCCTGGATCCAGCACCCGGCAAACCTCAGGATAAGCAGAGAGACAGATATTAGCGTAGATGCCATTCTTATTCTGATGTACAGGTATATCTAGTGTTATAGGAAATGTTCTCGGTTCCGGCCGACCTAATTATTGCAGCGTAACAATCCTTTAACGGATTTGAAAAATGTTAATGTATTGATAATGTGTTATGTGTATGCAAGAGCAAAGAGATGTGTTTTTAGTCTAGATTTAAACTGACAGAGTGTGTCTGCTTCCCGAACAATGCTAGGAAGATTGTTCCAGAGTTTAGGTGCTAAATAGGAAAAGGATCTGCCGCCTTCAGTTGATTTTGATATTCTGGGTATTATCAACTGGCCTGAATTCTGAGATCGCAATAGACGTGAAGGACTATAATGCACCAAGAGCTCGCTTAGATATTGGGGAGCTAAACCATTTAGAGCTTTATAAGTAAGTAGCAAGATTTTAAAGTCTATACGATGTTTAATAGGGAGCCAATGTAATGTTGACAGAACTGGGCTAATATGGTCATACTTTCTGGTTCTAGTAAGAACTCTAGCTGCCGCATTTTGGACCAACTGTAGTCTGTTTAAAAGCCGAGCAGAACAACCACCCAGTAGAGCGTTACAATAATCTAGTCTTGAGGTCATGAATGCATGAACCAACTGTTCCGCATTTGTCATTGAGAGCATATGTCGTAATTTAGATATATTTTTTAGATGGAAGAAGGCGGTTTTACAGATACTAGAAACATGACTTTCAAATGAAAGATTGGTATCAAAGAGCACACCCAGGTTCCTAACTGAGGACGAAGGTTTAATGGAGCACCCGTCAAGTGTTAGAGAGTATTCAAGGTTTTTTCGTGAGGAAGTTTTTGGTCCAAAGATTAGGATATCAGTTTTTTCTGAATTTAATAATAAGAAATTTCTTGTCATCCAGTTTTTAATGTCAGCTATGCATTCTGTTAGTCTTGTGAATTTGTAGGTTTCGTCAGGGCGCGAGGAAATATAGAGCTGAGTATCGTCAGCGTAGCAGTGAAAACTAACACCATGCTTCCTAATTATCTCTCCTAAGGGCAGCATGTACAGAGTGAAAAGCAACGGTCCTAGTACTGAGCCTTGCGGTACTCCATATTGAACTTGTGATCGATACGACATCTCTTCATTAACTACTACAGACTGATAACGGTCAGATAAGTAAGATTTGAACCATGCCAAAGCAATTCCACTAATGCCAATATAGTTTTCAAGTCTTTTTAAAAGAATGTTGTGATCGATAGTGTCAAAAGCAGCACTGAGATCTAATAACACTAATAGAGAAATACAGCCACGATCGGATGATAGGAGTAGATCGTTTGTAACTCTAACGAGAGCAGTCTCAGTACTATGGTATGGTCTAAATCCTGACTGGAAATCCTCACAGATTCCATTTCTTTCTAAAAAGGAGCACAGTTGTGTTGAAACTGCCTTTTCTAGTATCTTTGACAGAAAAGGTAGATTCGAGATTGGCCTGTAATTTACTAAATCTCTCGGATCTAGTTGAGGTTTTTTAATAAGAGGTTTAATAATAGCCTGCTTAAAAGTTTTTGGCACGTATCCTAGTGCTAACGATGAATTAATTATATCAAGAAGTGGACCTACGACCTCTGGAAGCATTTCTTTCAGTAGTTTAGTCGGCATTGGGTCTAACATACATGTTGTTGATTTTGATGATTTGATAAGTTTAGATAATTCTTCCTCTCCTATAGCGGCGAATGATTCTAGTTTTACCTCAGGGACACTACAGTGCACTGTCTGAAGCGAAACTGTAGACGGTTGCATGTTTTTAATTTTCTCTCTAATATTATCAATCTTGCAAGTAAAGAAGTTCATAAAGTCATTACTGCTGTGCTCTTTGGAAACGTCAGCAGTTGAATCTCTGTTTCTAGTTAATTTAGCCACTGTGTCAAATAAGTACCTAGGATTATGTTTGTTTTCTATTAAGAGATTTGAAAAATAAGTAGATCTAGCATTTCTTATAGCCGTTCTGTACTCAATCATTTTTTCTTTCCACGAAAGGCGAAAAACTTCTAGTTTTGTTTTCTTCCAACTACGTTCCGTTTTTCTCACAGCTCGTTTTAGAGCCCGAGTGTGCTCATCATACCACGGCGTTGGATTAGTTTCCTTAATCTTCTTTAGACGTAAAGGAGCGACTGCATCTAATGTGCTGGAAAAGAGAGAGCCAATAGTTGTGTATCTGTGTATCTGTCATTCCCAAGACAAATTGATGCTGTGTTGGCCGCAAAAGGCCCCTACACCATACTAATAAATTACTGTGGTATAAAACCAGGTGTTTCAGTTTCATTGTCCAAACCCTCTTTATAAAATAAATAATAATTTAAAAATCTCATTGCCTTGCTGTAATTTCAAAAATTAAAAATAAAAAGTAATAAACATTTTTTATATCTACATCACCTTATTTTTTGAATGAAAGAAAGAAAGAACTTTTTCAAATTCTTTGGATGTTTCCAACACCTGATAAATCACCAAAACAAAGACTAAAGGATTCCAGCACAGAACCGCAGACTGATTCTATTGTCCTTATTTTCTAAAACTCAGCACACATGGGGGTCATTTATTCACAAATATAGTCTCTAAACACAGCTCCCTGTGACCCAGTATCGGTTCATAGAGAACAGAGCATTGATCAATGCAGTCAGCTGACAGCACAGAGAAGAGGACTATGTAGGACTGAAAGTAGAAATGGAAGAGATGAAGGTTAACACTGGAGAAGGAATGGGGAAAAATGGGGTAGTTGAACAATAATAAAAACCATAACGGTAATCAGTCCTGCTAATGGCTTTGCTGCTAAATGGATAACTAATTTTGTCATTCACAAACTTTAAACAGACAAAAAGCGAACGCATTCATGCTTACATGATGTTCAGTATGACTCACTTACTGAAGAGGTGACACAGAAGTTCAAACTCCCATAAGCTTATTTCAAATAATGTAGACATCCTGTTCAAATAATTACAACTGCTCACCCTACATCTTCAGCCCATAAAAAAAATACATAAATCCAACAAGGCCTTAGAAAGTGAACTACAATAGAATCTGCCCTCACTGCTGCTTTCCTGATAAATACTCAATCTATATGTAAATATAAGGTACTTTTGAAATATCTGGAAGGAATGAAAATGTATTTCCTTTTCCCATTTGATCAGTGCCCCAGAGCTAAACCTATGACTTTTAATGAAATGTGTAGGGCAGATAGATAGAAAGAGTGAAGCAGGAGCGATAGAAAGGCATGAACGCACACGCTACAGAACGAACACCTTCAGGTCGCTTAACGACCTTGAAAATAAAAAAATGATCAATTCTAAACCCAAATGGATTTGTTGAACGTGAAAGGCTCAGCAGCTTTCCTACAAAACTTGAAACAAAAAAATGAACAGTTTGGTGAAACGCCGTCAGCTTTCAAAGATGCGTCTAAAGGTTCAGCAAATAGATCAGGTAAGCAACAAAATGTGATAAATGTTTAGCTTACTTAAAAAAGTTTTTACAAAAGTCCTTCAAGAAATGCACATGACTTGCAAACAAGTCTTAAATCCATAAGAAAAGTTGCACAATCTGAATAAAAATATATTCATCTACATTGTTAGTTCTCACATTCACACCATGCTGTAAGTCTGGACTCAGCTGGAAAGTGAGTCTTCCCATTGCCTTTGCTCCAGGCCAGATGTTTCTTAATGACATTCACAGCGGCAAGATGAACACTGACACGCTATCGAGTCCCAAATCAACTCCTGCTCCAGACCTTACAAGTTATTTACTGATGCCTGTCGGGAACGAAAGTCAAGCATGCAACCCTAAAACTATATTGTCACAATGCAACAACTTATGTTGCTTCTGTAAAGAAGCAATGAGTAGATTTGACACAAATTTGTACACAAATTAGTGTATAGTAAGGGCTTCTAAAGAGGTGTTCCCTGACCTCTCAAAAAATACCGGTTAAAAATCTCAGGGCAAATGATACATTCAACTTACTCTTAAAGTCAGCATGAAACAAAAGTTGTGATCGACTTTACTATTGTATTGTGATGATGCATGAATTAATTATTCACACTAAGGCCAATAAATAGGATCAGTTCTGATTTCATACCAACTTTAAAAAATTATGAGGTTCCAAAGAATTAATAAACTCATTTTATAATAACAAAACTGCATGCATTAAGAAAATTAATAGTGCTAAATTTGGTTTGATGCCATCTTTAAAAGCTTATGAGGCCAAAGATTTTTATAAAATCATTTTATAATAAAATTTTGTGCATTAAAACAATAAATAGGTCCATTTTGATTTCATGCCGACTTTAAACGGTGTCCTTGTACAAACCACTGATGTGATACGATCCATTTCCCTGTGAACCCCTAAATTATTCCTTATGTAATTATCCTATAAAATTAGCCTCTTTAATTTGTAATTTACATGGAAAAGTACACAATGTCAATGCCTTAATGTACTTTATACAAAGTAGTTTAGAGTTTATTGCAAAACAACAGTGCAAAAGCCCATCCTAATGCTTTCATGCCATTCCATTTAGTGTATTTCACTAGGTTAAACAGTTTACTTTGTACTCATGGAATGGTCTGAGAAATAAAACAAAGATTTTAACAAACAAACCAAACCAGAAACACACAAATAGCATTGCCATTTTCACATAAACCTGTAATCTGCTCAGCTCTCTGTGCTGCAATACAGCTATTTCCACTTGTCGAATAGCTTGGTTGAGATGTTAAAGCACTTAAGGAACAGCCTTCATTCTCAATTAATGTATATAAGCCATTAGACATTAGTTATTAATTAATCTTATCGACTGATCAAACTAAGTAATTAGAATCACAATTATTTTACTTTCCTGTTCAAATACACCAATGATATCCGTTTTTCAAGGTTGACAACAAACTAACAAGGCTAACATGGTAACAAAAGTTTCAGGAGAGGTGCTTACAGTTTTCAATCATCAATCTCTGTTAGTAAAGGTGACTCACCACAACCTGGACTAACAGGAGTCAAACTGTCTCTCTGTCAAACAATAAACACGGTTCACTTGGCAGCCATCTTGGAAACACCCTAGTCATGCACACACATCTGCAGTACAACTTATTTGCTTCAATGGGAAAAGACTGAAATGTCAAACTGTTTGTCAAAATGACATTTCAGTAACATCATTAAACAATAAAATGTCAATTACATCACAAATTTTGCTTCTTTAGCTCAAATCATGCCAAAAACAACCATTTGTTTTTTCCAGTAACGTCCAACTAATGCAATATGTATTTTTGAGTAAAAAAACAGTGATAGATGTGCTCGAAAAACTGCTTGACAAACCTTTCAAACCTCTACTTTTTTTTTAAATTAATACTTCAAAGCATGTTTCAAACTGAGAGCTGCTGCCTCTGCTGGCCGTTTACTGTAAGTGCAGGAATTTTATTCTCAAATGAGGGAGTGAGAGTGATTTATACGGAAGAGGACTAGGGCCAAGCAATAATAAAAAAATAAAATCATCTCGAGATTAAAGTTGTTAAATTTAGAGAAAAATCTCATTAAATTTCGAGAAAAAAGTCGAGATAAAATGTTGAGAATAAAGTCATTAAATTACGAGAAAAAAGTTGTTAAATTTCAAGAAAAAAGTCGAGATAAAATGTTGAGAATAAAGTCATTAAATTACGAGAATAAAGTCATTAAATTACGAGAAAAAAATTATGAAAAAAAAAATTTTTTTCTCATAATTTAATGACTTTATTCTCAACATTTTATCTCGACTTTTTTCTCGAAATTTAACGACATTTTTCTCATAATTTAACGAATATTTTCTCGTAATTTAACAACTTTTTTCTCGTAATATAACGAATATTTTCTCATAATTTAACAACTTTTTTCTCGTAATTTAACGAATATTTTCTCGTAATTTAACAACTTTTTTCTCGTAATTTAACGAGTTTATTCTCAACATTTTATCTCGACTTTTTTCTCGAAATTTAACGAGTTTTTTCTCGTAATTTAACAACTTTTTTCTCGTAATTTAATGACTTTATTCTCAACATTTTATCTCGACTTTTTTCTCAAAATTTAACGAGTTTTTTCTCGTAATTTAACGAGTTTATTCTCAAGATTTTATCTCGACTTTTTTCTCGAAATTTAACGAGTTTTTTCTCGTAATTTAACAACTTTTTTCTTGTAATTTAATGACTTTATTCTCAACATTTTATCTCGACTTTTTTCTCATAATTTAACAACTTTTTTCTCGTAATTTAATGACTTTATTCTCAACATTTTCTCTCGACTTTTTTCTCGAAATTTAACGAGTTTTTTCTTGTAATTTAATGACTTTATTCTCAACATTTTATCTCGACTTTTTTCTCGAAATTTAACGAGTTTTTTCTCGTAATTTAACAACTTTTTTCTCGTAATTTAATGACTTTATTCTCAACATTTTATCTCGACTTTTTTCTCATAATTTAACAACTTTTTTCTCGTAATTTAACGAGTTTATTCTCAACATTTTATCTCGACTTTTTTCTCGAAATTTAACGAGTTTTTTCTCGTAATTTAACAACTTTTTTCTCGTAATTTAATGACTTTATTCTCAACATTTTATCTCGACTTTTTTCTCGAAATTTAACAAGTTTTTTCTCGTAATTTAACGAGTTTATTCTCAACATTTTATCTCGACTTTTTTCTCGAAATTTAACAACTTTAATCTCGAGATGGATGGTTTTATTTTTTTATTATTGCTTGGCCCTAATCCTCTTCCGTAGATTTAAATGTCCCTTAATCAACTCTTAATCATCTACACATCTACAAAAATAAAGGTTCTTTATTGCCATCGATCGTTCCATGAATAACATTTAACATCCATAGAAACTTTCCATTGCACGAAAGGTTCTTTATAGTGGGAAAGGGTTCTTTAGATTATTAAAAAGTTCTTTACACTAATTCTTTTAAGAGCTGTTCACTGAAAGGTTCTTTGGGGAGCCAAAAATAGTTGTACTATGGCATTGCTGTAAAAAAATAAAAATAAAAAATAAAACTTGTTAATTAACTATGCATGCAATAAAGTTAAGTTGTAATGTTCAGGAACTGTGTTGCATTATTAGCTAAACTATTAACCAAATCGAACAAGTCAAGTAAAAGTCTATTTTCTGAGTAAGCACAAAAAAATGTATAAATAAATAAAAAGCTATTATTGAATATAAATAGTTGCATAATAGGTCAAAACATGCTGCAGTTCCAAAGTGTCAGAGAATAGCACAGGACTCTATCTCAGCTCCTGTCGGATGAATAAGAATATATCACAGCTCCATTTGGAGTGCTCTGAAGAGGAACATCGTGTCCGTGTTAACAGACGAGGAGAGATATGGGGGCTTTTCTCCCCGAGCAGATAAACGAGAGGATGAGAGACAATTTGCAGGGACTCTGAGCACTTCAAGTTCTGGCAGCAGAGGTGAGAGCTTTCAGCTTCGCCGCGCTGCTCAGGCAAAGAGTGAGAAATTAAAAGGTGTGATTCATTCACTCATTACGTTGTCTGGAGGTTAAAGTGAAAACATTTTCTCAGAGAGATGGGGAGAGGGATGAGCATGCATTAGTTGCAAAGATAAAATAACACTCAATACGTGCACAAAGTTTGACGTGGTGTCATTATAAACTGCAGCCCATTTGATTCAAAGAGTGAAAACCCAAAACGACAACCATTTGAAGCTAATAAATGAATAAAATGATTAATTACAGAGCCCCTGCACATGACATGTGGAGGAAAATGCATATATATATTTGAAAACGGTCTCTGTGTAAACAACAAAAACGTGAATCTCTGAAAACGATGATGTCATGCACATGTGTATTACATGTCTATATTGTTTCATCACCATCTAATGGCCTGCCAGCAGAATACAGTGTTTTTAGTCATTTTTACAGATTCGTATGAATGGGGATCGTTTTGACAATGGTGTCGTCTGTACGTGGAAAACTCAAAGGAAAAACTTCTCACATACCCTCAAGCAAGGGAACAAATAATTACAACATGGTCATTATTTAGTAAACCAATGGAACAAATTCTTAATTCATGACCGTAATTTAAAACATAGGAATTTCGGAATGAATTATAGCAAATCAAGGGAATTAATTCTTAATTCGTGGCCACGATATGTATGCTGAGGTACAGGACTGTGCAAGCTTTAGGGGTGTTGATCGACTCAGTCTACTCCATCAATGTTTTGATTATTGATCTGGACGTAACCTTTCATAAAAACATGATTTTCTCAGCTTTTTGTTCAAAATGTTGTTTTTATGAAAATTACCCACATTCAAATGTCGATAAAAAAAGAATGCATGAAGCTAGAATCATTTTTTAAGCAGAGGCCCTGTTCAATATATATTGCATGTTCAGATATTCATACAATACAATATTCTGGAGGCCATGAAAGTTTTGTGAAAATTGCTGGCAGTGGTTGGCAACTTAAAAGACTGGCGGAGAAAGAGTTAATAAAGATTTTTTATTTTTTTATTTTTTTAAAATTTTTTAAGGAATGTACATTTTTAAGGAATCACGGCTATGCAGTGGTATTAAGACTCAGATAAGATTACTATGATATTCTTATGGAAGAGGATTAGGGCCAAGCAATAATAAAAAAATAAAACCATCTCGAGATTAAAGTTGTTATATTTCGAGAAAAAACTCGTTAAATTTCGAGAAAAAAGTCGAAATAAAATGTTGAGAATAAATTCGTTAAATTACGAGAAAAAACTCGTTAAATTTCGAGAAAAAAGTCGAGATAAAATGTTGAGAATAAAGTCATTAAATTACGAGAAAAAAGTTGTTAAATTGCGAGAAAAAACTCGTTAAATTTCAAGAAAAAAGTCGAAATAAAATGTTGAGAATAAATTTGTTAAATTACGAGAAAAAACTTGTTAAATTTCGAGAAAAAGGTCGAGATAAAATGTTGAGAATAAATTTGTTAAATTACGAGAAAAAACTCGTTAAATTTCGAGAAAAAGGTCAAGATAAAATGTTGAGAATAAATTTGTTAAATTACGAGAAAAAACTTGTTAAATTTCGAGAAAAAATTAGAGATAAAATGTTGAGAATAAAGTCATTAAATTACGAGAAAAAAGTTGTTAAATTGCGAGAAAAAACTCGTTAAATTTCAAGAAAAAAGTCGAGATAAAATGTTGAGAATAAAGTCATTAAATTACGAGAAAAAAGTCGTTAAATTACGAGAAAAAAGTTGAGATAAAATATTGAGAATAAAGTCATTAAATTACGAGAATAAAGTCATTAAATTACGAGAAAAAAGTCGTTAAATTACGAGAACAAATGCGTTAAATTACGAGAATAAATTCGTTAATGTAATGACTTTATTCTCAATATTTTATCTTGACTTTTTTCTCAAAATTTAACGACATTTTTCTCATAATTTAACGAATTTGTTCTCGTAATTTAACGACTTTTTCTCGTAATTTAACGACTTTTTTCTCGTAATTTAATGACTTTATTCTCAACATTTTATCTCGACCTTTTTCTCAAAATTTTACGAGTTTTTTTCTCGTAATTTAACAAGTTTATTCTCAACATTTTATCTCAACTTTTTTCTTGAAATTTAACAACTTTAATCTCGAGATGGTTTTATTTTTTTATTATTGCTTGGCCTTAATCCTCTTCCGTATATTCTGGTTCCTGGTTTTCTGTGTAATTTTATGCACTTAAACTTTACCAAACTCTCAGAAGACTTTAAAAAAACCTGCAGGACTGATGCTTTTAATTGCACAGGCCTCATAATCTCTCCATAGTCCCCTTCCGGGGGAAATGCCTCATAATCTGTTACCCTGTGCGGGCAGCGCTGTCTTATTATGACAGGCCGCAGGCATGGTGACTAGCCTGGGGCGTGAGAGCACCTCTCCCATTTATTCCTATCACCGTCAGCTTCCTGTCAGGGAGCTGTCAGTCTTCCTCCAGAGTCCTGCTCCAGTGCTGATAAACTCCACTTATATGTTTAAGTGTGTGTGATTATGTGTTGCTTGTTGTACATGATGAGTCAGAACTTTCTACACAAATGATTTATTTTAGCAGTTGTGAAAATCTGACTGCACAGCTATCAAAAATATATATCAGCCAATATAAATCACCCAATCAGTGGTATGTGGAACAGCCTGGCAGAAGATCACACATTAATTAAAGAGCTATGTTTGGAATAAAATAGTCACATATTATACTCTTTCACATGACCTCATTACACTGTGTGTTTAATTCAAGCAAGTGGTGTGTAGTTATCACATCAGAAATACAAAAGATTTCCTTTATATTTATAATCCAATTTTGAATAAACTGTCTTAACTTTTGGAAGTCCGATAAAATAGAAAAAGATATTAATACTAGAATACTAGAATAAAAAAAAAATTAAAATGGAATACTAGAATAAAAATAATAAGGATATTAAACTACAAAGCTAGAATAAAAAGATATTAAACCTTGAATACTGTAATTAAAAAAGATATTAAAACTAGAATACTAGAATAAAAAGATATTCAACTAGAATAAAAAAAATATTAAAATTGGAATACTAGAATTTTTTTAAAAATATATTAAAACTAAATACTAGAATCAAATCAAAAGATATTAAAACTAGAATACTAGAATAAAAATAATATAACTAGAATAAAATAAACCTAATATACTAGAATAAAAAAATATTAAAACAAAAATACTAAACAAATGAACAAAGATATTATAACTATAATACTAGAATTAAGTAAAAACTAGAATAAAAAAATAATATAAATAATAAAAATAAAATATTAAAACTATTCTGGAATAAATATTAAAAAAGGTAAAAGAAAAATTCTAGAATAAAATAAACAAAGATATTAAAAGTAGAATAAAAATAGAAAATATATTAGAATACGAGAATAAAAATAGAAAGAAATATTAGAATACAAGAATAAAAATAGTAAAAAACTAGAATGTGCAAAATCAAGTTGAGTAAGTTGCATTGTGGGAAACAGTACCCAGGGCAGTGTGCTTGGTTGTATATTGCACATATGATAAATGTAGTGTAACATCCAGCTGTTAGTAACAGAATTTGCATAATCTACAGGGTGTCCTTACTGTAAATTGCAGAAATAGTAAGAGTAGTATGTCTTTTACAATATAGCATTCAAAAAAAAAAAAAAAAAAAAAGCAATGGCTGCTTGAAAATCACTAAGTGACTAAATGAACTGTCTACTGCAGCAAATCTGGCACGAATTCAATTAATGCTGAAAATAGATGGTTGTCAATGATGACAATAGGAGCTGATTTTTTGCCACTTGTTTGCCACCTGATGTCACCTGTTGGAGTTTGGGTTCCTTGCCGCTGTCGCCTTTGGCTTGCTTAGTTGGGGACACTTGACATTTGACTTGACATTTGATATTCAACAGTGCTTTGATCTGCCTGCATTGACACTATTCTTTAAGAGCTGCTGTGCAGCCAAAATTATATACCAGTTATCAATGTAAAGCTGCTTTGACACAATCTGCATTGTAAAAAGCGCTATATAAAAAAAGGTGACTTGACTTGACTTGACTGATTTTTCATAAGAACCCTGTGCATCCGTTTCTGACTAAAGGCCAAACACATGACCCTGTATAAACTCATACAGGACTGAACCTGTAATCATTCCACTTAAACTACAACACACACACACACACACACCTCATCAACAAACACCTGGGTCCATCCACAGATTTACTACATTGCCACCACAACAGAAATCCCACCAGCTGTTCATTAGTACTCAACTAAATGGGATTAATCAGTGTATGTTTTATTTTAATGTTCCTTGGTGCTCTCCAGAGGTTGGTAAAAATTCAGCTATGTGCAAAAACAGGCCTGTCTGTAGAGTAAGTCAGTTTTACCTGATTTAGGTTAAGACCAGTTAAGCCTGTCTATCTTCTACTGTTCACCACAGAAGTCAAAATCATAAAACTGTTATCATATTACCATAAAGGAAGCCTACATCAGCCATAATTTGCTCTCAAAACATATCACTCTGTCAACTGTCACTCTTAAAAGTAAAGGTTTTTTCTTTATTGACATTGATGGTTCCATGAAGAACCTCTAACATCCATGAAACTTCCATTCCACAAAAGGTTCTTTGGATTGGGTGAATTCAGGGTGACTGAGACACTTTTTTGCTATTGAGATGACTTGGAAAAAGTGTCCCAATCAACCTGAATTCACCCTATTAAAGGCACAATATGTAAGATATTTTCAGTAAAATATCCAAAAACCACTATTCCAGTGTTACATATTTTGTTCACTTGAGTACTTACAACATCCCAAATGTTTGCAACTATTTGTAAATCATGACAAAATCGTGATTTTAACCCTTAAATGCATACCTCGGGTCTTTAGTGACCCGGGACGTCATTCACTACCCTCCGCCTCTTTAATTTTTTAAAGTTAGACATCAATCATTCATTATCAATCAATTCATTATAAAGAATATAACAAGAAAAAAAATCATAAAATTATAAATGAATGCCTATTTTTGTATTCATTTTTTGTAAAAATTGTATAGGGTCGCAAACGACCCGAGGTGTGTATGAGTGTACGTATATTTTTTCTGCACAACAATAATGGAATCTTAGATGACGGAATAAGTGCAATTCACCTTTATTCCACAAGGTGGCAATTTCTGATACACAATGCTGAAAAACAACAAAATAATAAGAAAAACATATGGCTCAGCGATTTACTGCAGAACAAGTACTAAACGCAATCAAATATGACTGTAACTGTTACTGGATGAATCTGGTGAAGCTGTTAGCGATCAAAATATTGATTTTGAAGATGTTAAAAACTATATAATTTTGAGAATACGTTTGAGATCGCAAATGGGCTCATATTCGTGACCTCAAACATAAAAATAGCCTATTATTTGCTGAATTTACTGGGAAATGAGCTCTGACGAGGACAGTGGTAATGGCATAAAACATCTGCTCAAACCGAGCCCTTTCAAGCTCCAGAAGGTAACAAAATACGATTTATTTTATTCTTCTATAATTGTTACTCTAATATCAGAGGAGTTTTATATTATCTCGACAGGTAGAGATCCTTCCGTGTTAGATATAGATCCGGGTCGATAAAGACCCGAATATGTAAGAATGATTGCCGAAACAGTCATGCATTTAAGGGTTAAAGGAACACTCCACTTTTTTTGAAAATAGGCTCATTTTCCAACTCCCCTAGAGTTAAACAGTTGAGTTTTACCGTTTTCTAATCCATTCAGCCAATCTCCGGTTCTGGCGGTACCACTTTTAGCATAGCTTAGCATAGTTCATTTAATCTGATTAGACCGTTAGCATCGCGCTTAAAAATGACCAAAGAGTTTAGATATTTTTCCTATTTAAAACTTGACTCTTCTGTAGTTAAATCGTGTACTAAGACCGACGGAAAATGAAAAGTTGCGATTTTCTAGGCTGATATGGCTAGGAACTATACTCTCATTCTGGCGTAATAATCAAGGAACTTTGCTGCCGTATCATGGCTGCAGCAGGCGCAATGATATTACGCAGCGTCTCTCACAAACGTCTCCATGGTTGCAAGGCACGCTCCCTGTGCAAGCAGGGGCTCACGGGCGTTGCGTAATATCATTGCACTGCTGCAGCCATGGAACGACAGCAAAGTTCCTTGATTATTACGCCAGAATGAGAGTATAGTTCCTAGCCATATCAGTCTAGAAAATCACAACTTTTTATTTTCCGTCGGTCTTAGTACACGATTTAACTACAGAAGAGTCAAGTTTTAAATAGGAAAAATATCTAAACTCTTTGGTCATTTTTAAGCGCGATGCTAACGGTCTAATCAGATTCAATGAACTATGCTAAGCTATGCTAAAAGTGGTACCGCCAGAACCGGAGATCGGCTGAATGGATTCGAAAACGGTAAAACTCAACTGTTTAACTCTAGGGGAGTTGGAAAATGAGCCTATTTTCAAAAAAAGTGGAGTGTTCCTTTAACCAAGCATGCGGGACTTGTCTGGGAGTCGCCTGTCAATGGTGTCATATCCACGTTACCCTCTGTTTCCGGTTTTATCTTGTAGAAACACCAAAGATTTAACATATTACATGTTTTATTAGACATTATTGTGATAGCTCAACACATTTAGTCTTATTGTTTAAATCTAGCTTTCCAGATTTTCCAAGAAGTCCCTGAGCTATGCACCATCAAGCTATGCCTTTGTTTTGAATAGGCGACCTCTAGCGGTGAAATCTACATATTGTAGCCTTAAAATGTAAAATGTTTACACTGAAATGTTCTTTGGGGAACCAAAAATGGTTCTTCTATGGCATCGCTGTAAAAAGTGTTTTCAAGTCTCAAGATGTTTCTCCACCAAATCATAAAACTACTTTACAAATCCAGTACTTTGTTTAAAGAACCTCAGAGGGTTTGTGATGTAGAACATGGTCCAGAGAAGGTGTCTGTATTTGACCTTCATAAGTTTTGACATGATGACTGAATAAAATATCTTGTTTGGTGTCAGGAGACCGCAGCACCGAGACCATAATGCCTCCGGACCGGAAACAACCTCTCAAAACACCTTCTTGATTTATAAGTCTTGATGCATGAAATTCAAATGCTCCTTCAAATATTGTATTGTGTTGAATGAAATGCAGAAATTGATTTGGCAGGGCTCATGTGAAATCCTGTTGTTTTATATTGCTACACTAAAGTCTGGCATGATACAGAGAGGCGGTTTTAAATAACACCAGCTGTAGTTTTGATTTGAGTTACACATGTCAATGTGACACATCAACACATTCACTCTTTATTCCTATGCCCACTACACTGAAAAAGGGACGGGACAACGTGTCACTCACCTGAGATCACAGCAATATCAAACAACAACGATCCAACGAGCAGTCACCCAGTGGACTTTACTGTAGGTATATTGATGGAACATGTCTACAGATTTGTATTCCAGGTCACTGTATACAGTAAACCTAAACAGATCAGCAAGAGACAAATTAAAAACCTTAAGAGAGCATTTCAAAGTGTTTTATCTATCTCATGAGAGAACCTACCAGAATGACAGGTTGTATGGAGTCTTTACACAAAAAAAAAGGTGCTAAAGATGATACAAGGATCACAACAGTTGGCTAGCTGATATATATTTAGATAAATGAACAGTAATTTGTTAAATGTAATCAGATATTTCTCTATGCCACGCTTTTAAGATTAAAACAGGATTTTAAAGCTGAAACGCACCTGGTTTGGAACGAACCTCTAAATGGCACTCTGTTGCCACCATGTGGCCTCTTTACGCACTGCAAGAACCTATTGACAACCAGAAAATAAAACACTGAGAAGAGTTTTTAGTAATAAAAATTATAGTCCCTTCAAGCCAAAAATAATATAATAAATGGTAATTATTAATTCGCTATTTTTTATTTTCATGATCGTATTACGGAAGAGGATTAGGGCCAAGCAATAATAAAAAATAAAACCATCTCGAGATTAAAGTTGTTAAATTTCGAGAAAAAACTTGTTACATTTCGAGAAAAAAAGTCAAGATAAAATGTTGAGAATAAACTCATTAAATTATGAGAAAAAAGTCGCTAAATTACGAGAACAAATTCGTTAAATTACGAATTTGTTCTCATAATTTAACGACTTTTTTCTCGTAATTTAATGACTTTATTCTCAACATTTTATTTCGACTTTTTTTTCTCGAGATTTAACGGCTTTTTTCATCGTAATTTAATGACTTTATTCTCAACGTTTTATTTCGACTTTTTTCTCGAAATTTAACAACTTTAATCTCGAAATGGTTTTATTTTTTTATTATTGCTTGGCCCTAATCCTCTTCCGTATTTTTAAAACGCACGTACATGTTTAAAATGAGTTTTGTTATAATTTGTAAATTGTATATATGTATGATTTTTTTCAACAGTCCTCAATATGTAAGCCCCTTCAATAGTTTTAATAGCCTACATGAAGTTCTAGACAAAGAATGACAACTTTTAAAGTCACCATGAAATCAAAATTGACAATTCTTATTTTTCTTATGGAACATCTTATAGAGATTATATATATATATATATATATATATATATATATATATATATATATATATATATATATATATATATATATATATATATATATATATATATATATATGTGTGTGTGTGTGTGTGTGTGTGTGTGTGTGTGCCCTCTTAATCTTTAGTCAAAATAACTTCCCCTTCCTCTTGCAGCGACGTCACTGCTCTGAAGAAGTGTTTACTGGAGCGAGGGCGGGGCAACCTGTCACTCAAATTACATCACAACAATAGCAAACCACAACCATCCAATCAATTTCCAATGAACAAAATCAAATCCCGCCCTACATCTTTTCTTGCTCGAGAAGCATTTCACTGGGATATATGCATCACACAGAATAGGTAAGAAAGCAACTTCCGTTTCATGCAGACAAAGAAATTTAAGCGCAATATTTTTGTTTAGACTTGTTCAGCATTTAATCAATTACAATACTTCCATTTGTGTTATTTAAGCTTTAATGACTTTACAACTGCTGTAAAAATGTGAGGGGAAAGTGGAGTAAAGAATGAGTTTTCATGATTACATTTCGTCTGTAAACAGAATAAATGCTGATCACATCACTTTAGAACATCAAAAGCCAAACAAATCATTCTCAACTTTCTCATCAAATGTAACAGTACAAAATTGACAGGCTTACAATCACCCCCCAAAAAAAAATATTGAGTGATCACAAAACAAAATAATGCAGGAGACACAATTAAGAACACTCTGCAAAACAAAATAAGTTTTACATTTGCTTATATATAAAGTCAGCAACAGATCCATTGATTTTTCATGTGTGGATAGTCACACGAAGAAGAGAAGACACCATCCTGTATAGTGTTTAAAGGCTGCACAAAGATAAACAAGCTTAGCCCACAGACCTGCTGCTTTGGGAACCGACAGCACACATCATGTCTGAATGAATGAATGAATGAAGCAAGAGAGAGATGTGAACGGTGAAAGCGTGACCTCCGTTCATCTCCATTACAACGCTGCAGGAATGTCTCGGCAATCATTAATATGTACTTTAAGAATTTAAAAAAAATGGGATTTCTGGGCACCCATGTGAGACACTGCTGATTTGAAAAGAGAAAAAAATAAATTAATTAAAAGAAAAAAAATACTGAATAAACAAACAATCAAGCATAAACAGATTAGATCATAAGATCATAAATGTCCATTCTGACTCAGTCCTGCCTGTTCTGTAAAAGCCCAAAAACACATATGAAAATAACTCATTTTAATGGCTTCAGTGTTAGTGCACATCATTTGAATTATCCCTCCCAAAATATAATCATAGAAAATCATTACAGCTTATTTGGGTAAACACAAACACACACACACACACACACACACACACATATATACATATATATATATATATATGTGTGTGTGTGTGTGTGTGTGTGTGTGTGTGTGTGTGTGTGTGTGTTTTAATTATTGTATTCAACTAGTATTTGGATGAACAATAGTTGTATTTAATGCTAAAAAGTCTGCAATCGATGCATCTATCAAGCATTTTTATGGCAGCACAACTAAAGCTTCTCAATTAAACAAAAGCCTTTGTTCTCATGGTTAAATCCTAGATTTTTTTTGGCAGATTCATCAATTATGAAAAACCAAACATCTTAAAAGATTAAACACAAGATACAAAGAAATCTTAAGATTTGCTTCATAGAACAACATGCATATGTTGAAGTATTCAGACTTGAGATCTCTCTCATCATGGTACACAGCTATGGAAGCTTGTTTCTACCATTTTCTAAAACAAAAAAGATAACCGTGGCTTTTTATCTCACATTTCTGTTTATATCTTGCAATTCAGACTTTATAACCTGCAATTGCATGCTTATATCTCAAGATTCTGAAAAAAAATGTCAGCATTGGGAGATACAAACACGCAACTGCAAGAAAAAAGTCAGAATTGTGAGATAAAAGGATGCAATTTCCTTTTTTATTTTGTATTCTGTGGTGAAAACAGGCTTCCCTTCACAGCTCTCTGAACGTCCGCTGTCGCTCATGACACCTCTGAGGTAGATTAGAGACGTGATTAGAGACAGTCTGAAGCTAGAGCAGAAAGTCTATTCATCTCAGTCTTCAAGCAACGTGTTGGTGGAAAACTACTCCGCTGAACCATGCAGCTAATACTCAGTGTGTCAGTAATAAGTCATAAATAATAACATTTTACAACAGAAGACAACCGCGATGTTGTTATAGCTGTAAAACTAATATTTAGAAGACAGGAAGAAGAATTCAGAGCATTTAGGGGCATGATAAGAAAAATAAAAGATCAATAAAACAGCTAGCATTTGACACTGTGTGAAAAAGATGATTACTTTTTTCAGCTTGGATAGGATCACCCAGAAGATAAACACAAGACCCTTCACTTCCAGTGCGTGAATCATGTCCTAAAATAACTAAACATTCGTTTTGTACGTTAACCAGTAATGGGTTGGTGTTCACTGTAGCAATCAGATAACTATGTAATGATTGGCGTCCTAATATGTGTATATGCATAGACAATGAAGATGGCCATTTGATGAGGAGTAATTAAATTATTAAAACAATAATAATACAATAATCAGTGCTAAATTGGTAATAATGGCACCTACAGGGAGTTTAGACTAGCTGTTTGGCGATATATAACACTATATCCCATACTGGGCATTAAAAATGTGTGTATTTGCAGAAGGCACTTAACTTAATGCTCACTAATTAATGTAAATGCCAAGATGACCATCAGCGATACGCTTTGTCCCATTAGAAGAGTTTTCAGAATTGAGATGTTTCATGTTCAAGGCTACAGTATGTGAAGCTTGTCCATGAGCTGTAGGTCATGAATATTAATGAGCTGGGCTTTATTATTGTAATGAGTCTCAAATAGGAAAAGATTTAGACAGAGCCATAGAGACGATCTGAAACATGGGGAGAGACATTATAATACTAATCATCTTGACTTATGAATATTAATTATGAGATAATCAGCAAGTAGAACTTCCTCATTTGCTGAAAGGCAGATATTGGTAAATGTCGAGCATCCAACTAGTCAAACGGCTCCATTATCTTTCCAAAATAATATTTGCGTGGCACATGGAAAATATCAGCTGGATGTAGACTACCATTCAAAAGCTTTGGGGTTCGGGAAGTCTCTTATGCTCATCATGGTTGCATTTATTTGATCCAAAATACATTCAAAACAGTAATATTGAGAAATGCTATTACAACGGTGACGGCAAAGCTGACTTTTCAGCATCATTACCACAGTCTTCAGTGTCACATGATCCTTCAGAAATCATTCTAATATGCTGATTTGGTAACATTTCTTATTATTATCAATGTTGAAAAAAGTTGTGCTGCTTAATATTTTTGTGGAAGGCACATTTTTCAGGATTCTTTGAAGAATAGAAAGTTTTTATTTGAAATCTTTTGTAACACTATAAATGTCTTTACTGTCACTTTTGATCAATTTAATGCATCCTAGCTGAAGTATTAATTTTCTTAGTTCTTTTCAGTTCAATTCAACTCAATTCTTGAACTTTTGAATGGTAGTGTACATTTAAAATGTATTGAGGCTCTAAATGCACAATACTAGCTACTCAAATGTTCATTCCAACCACTCTTTGACTTCACTTGGGGGACTAAAATGCTTTAGAGCTTTAAATTATACAAGAATTAAGATAAGCAGACCAAATGATCCCTCAAAAACAATAACACACCTCAAAACTTATTTTTATGGAGAAAGGAGATAAACTCCAAAGCAGATCTAAACCATATCGCTTTGTCAATGGACAAAAGAAGTTTAGGTAAAAGTATAATCCATTGAGCCAACAAAACAGGCCGAATGGTAGCAAATCATGAGTTGAGATGAGTCTGCGGCCCACCGGTGAAGATGTATTACTGACAGTCTGTGTGTTACAGAGAACGATCGAGACGGGCAGCTACTGGACAGACAGATGCGGCTGAGAGGGACGTGGATCTCAACTTCTCCGAGATTTTGAATGCTGGATCAACCACTGCAATGTGATATCTGCAGGAAGAACATGAAGAGAGGAAGAGATGAATAATTATGACAATTATATAATATCTTCAGATGAACTTCACATCTTCTCCCAAACTGAAGCATTAGCGTTGATTTCCAGAGTGTAAACTTTGCAGTGCTTTCAAAATATTGCTATGGCAATTCAAAAGCAATGTTGCCTGCAAAATGTCTTCTATTATAACAACAATATATCACACACTGCTGCTTTAAAAAAATAAATGAGAACAATGCATTTGTCTACTAAAATTTCATCAAAACATAACATAACGTTTTTATAGGCCAACCTAGATGTTAATATTTACAAATGCACATCACTTTTATGAATTTTGAAGCCTAAATACAATTGCCAAACTAACTATATTACAGCTGCACCACCACTAAGCTTCTCTTTCAATCTTTATTTAAAATCTTTAGAAAGTTTAAGTTAGAATAGTTTGAACATAATAAGCAGATTAGTGAATCGATGAGTTTTCCTGTTTGGTGTGATGATGCTTAATGTCCCTGACAACCTCTTTAGTCCCATTTAGATACTTGTTAGCAACCATCCTTTTAAAGATGCATAAAAGCTTGAAAAAAAATCATGAGTCATGTATTACCGAGATATTTTGTCACAGAATAAAATGTGATTATGTTGTATTACACCTTATTTCAGGCATTTAACCAAAAACCATTTAGAAACCCATTGACTTTGGGGCGATTAGACAATGGGACCAGAAGTTAGCAAAAATGCTCATTTTTGGATTTTAGGACTCCTTCTTGCAGCACTCTATGGAGGACAGTTTAGTGTTTAATTAAACTGTCAATGGTTCATTATTCAAATATGCTAATTAACTTTCTTATATGCAGCTATTTAAAGACATTAATGATAATGACTGCTATCAGTGATGCTTGTAACACAAAATTTAAGTAAATATCTCATGAAAAATGTTTTACATAAGTTGCGTCCCAAATGACACACTATATACTTATGCACTATGTACTAAACCATATAGTGTATGAATAATAGAAGGTTATTTGCCCCTCCCCCTCTGCTGCGTAACTACAGCTGCAACAGTTGAGTGCATGACGAGTCCAACATTCCACACTTCGTTTTTACCGGTTAATTAAGTGCATAATTAATGTATTTAAAGTGTACTTTTTGTATTTGGAGTTTACAGTGTGAACACACTACTCTCACTATTAGTACTACAAAACGACACAGAATAGTGCTTAAGTAAGCAAATTGGGATGCACCTACAATATTACAAGTATGTGTCATAGTTTGGAAACTGCTGCTTTACAGGAAAACACATTGTCTTTTCTTTGCCAATTACCTATTTGTAAAGCTAATAAAAACTGGGTAATGTAGTGTAATGATTGCAAATGGATGGCTTCTCAGATTAGTGGAAATGATGAAATCACAACCACGAAAACTAGTGTTTGGTGAAAAAAAAAAAATCAAACTAAAAGGAACAAAAGAGCTCTCAATTGCTGAAATGTGCATGAGTCACAGTGAGGTGGTTCATGAGTCATTTGATTCAGTATTGTAAATATACTCGAACTCCAGCAGGCCTTTCTTCTTTTTTCCAGTTCTGAACACACAATGTTCTCCATACCTTTCTCACTCTCACTTTTTCAAGGAATTTGGTTATTCCAAATTAACCCAGTAAAGCCTGACAAATGAAATTATAGTCAGAAAAATCTAATTTTTTAAATGAAAGTTTATTAAAACATTGGACAATATCTAAAAAAGAAAAGTTTGAAAAAGAAATTGACCAGTTATCATTTTATATTTGCATGTGTATAAAATGCAGTAACTCTCACCTATATTGTCTTTCTCTTTGCATGAAATGGAGTAGCAGCAGATCTCTCGGTCTTGAATGGCAGACAGGTTCCTGCAGAAAAGGAAATATCATTTGCTATTTTTGAGAGTAGCCTCACATGAACTTTTTCTATTGTCACCTGACTGTGGAAATGTCAAAAAATCCCAGAGAAAAAAAAAAGAAAAAGAAAAAAAAACCCAAAAAGATCTTCCAATGAGGATAGGTTTGGTGTATAGAACTGCCATAGTGTATTTTAGACTTGAAATAACCCCCAAAAAAGAAGAAGTCTAAAAAGAGGAAGCTGATTCAGTGATGTAAATGTTAAAAAATTCATTACAATCAAAAGCATCCAGAGATCATACTGACAATTATTATGATAGCAATAGAGTTTAACAGTGCCCGCCCCCTTTTTCAGTGGTGCTGGTTCCCAAAGTATTTTTTCCATTCATTTTTCCCATAGGGATTTTTTTTTTTTTAATTCTTTGTTAAAGGTCCCGTTTTTCATGGTTTTTTGAAGCTTTGATTGTGTTTATAGTGTTCAATATAACATGTGTTCATGTTTCGCGTGTAAAAAAACACAGTATTTTTCACATAATTTACTTATCTCTATACCGCTGTTTCCACTGTCATAAAAACGGGCTGATGACTTCCTTGTTCTATGAAGTCCCTCCTTCAGAAATACGTAACGAGTTCTGATTGTGCCAGCGGTTCCTGTGTTGTGATTCGACAGCAGTTTAGCGAACCTTACCCGGAAAGGTCACGCCTCTTACCATAACGTGGAGATGCACGCGCTCAGTGTTATTGTAAACATGTCTTTAATTTTACCCTATCAATTTGAGCCGGAATCAGACCCGGTGATTGGACTGCGGGATGAAAATAACAGCGTTTCGACGACATGGCGACAAACACACTCTACAAACGCAACTCTTGTGTATTCCTGTGGGCGGAGGTTAGTCAAAAAACTGTTTTAGTGACGTCATTAAAGAAGGAAGTAGAGGGATGTAGTCCAAACTGGCCGTTCGATGTAGGCGACTTCTGTTAAATAAAATATCTCGCTTGGCATTGAACTTTGAGCTTTACAATTTTACAGATTTTATTTGTACTCTAACAACAACATTACACACTAACTAAAGTTTGAAACATGGGATCACGAAGAACGGGACCTTTAAAAGGTATGAATGAAGCCAATCAGCTTTGAGGTGAATCCCAGCACTACAAACTTTGATTTGAAGCAAAAAAGTATTTGAAAATCAGACAAAAATACAAAGGTACAAGACTGTGTACATAACGGCTTTAGTGAGGGAAAGATCTACAATCCCATGAAGCATTGCAAACAGCATAATTGAATTAAAAACCATGGAGAAATATAAATCTACTCATTTACAATATAGTATATATATAAAACAATATATTTTTTGTAAAATCTGTATAATTGTGTGTGTGTATATACAGTATAATTAAATATTTTATATATATATATATATATGTTATATATGGTGTTATGTTGAGATTCGCATGTTCTTCGGAGGTCTTTTAAACAAATGAGATTTATATAAGAACGAGGAAACAATGGAGTTTGAGACTCACTGTGTGTCATTTCCATGTACTGAACTCTTGTTATTAAACGATGCCAAGATAAATTCAATTTTTAATTCTAGGGCACATTTAAAGGTTTATATTATCGTTCGAAATCAATTTCCCTATGGAGAATGAATGAATGAATGGGATTTTTACTTCCGGAACCCGACTATTGCACTCTATATGGGTCTGTATAAAGCAGGAAACTAAATTAATCTCTCACTCTCAAGGCCAAAACTTCTTAGTCAAGGAATAGTTTGAAGAAAGATCAAATAATGCAAAAAAAAAAAAAAAGAGAAAGTCTTACATCTTTTCAATGAGTTGTTTCTCGTCTAGCGCAATAGGGAGGTCTCTTTTGTTGCCAAGGACAAGTACCTGTGGAGGACAAAGTAACATTAAATCACCTACAACGCACCTCCTGAATTGTCTTTAGATTTAAACTGCATATTTCACACTGGCACTTTTACTTTCAGTGCTTAAAGATTTATGTATTTGGGTGTTGGTCCCACATCAGATCGTGATAAAGCTGTCTTTTTAAATTGGCGGCTTTAGTAAATAGTGACTGCACTGCTCGAAGTCCCATCACTCCCTACGGACAGATAATCAATGAGCAAACTGTTTCCTCTGTGCTGCTTTCTCTGCTGAAGATAAGACCTATAGTGCCCCCAGTGAGGACATCTCGGACCACAGGAGCTGACGGTAGAGATGCTTAGTCATGCTCCTTAAATACCACACAGCAGCTCTGGAAAGATCTGGAAAAGGTGTGGTGCGATGGCTAGGCTTGTTTTCCTGTCATTTTGGTAAGTTCAGCAGTAATAGAACAGCAGGAAGTATTAATAAGACAAACAGTCCTCCATTAACACCACAGGGGAAATGATCAGCTACAATAATAACAGAGAAATCCTCTTACAGGAATGCCTTGCAGCTGTGGTTTGTCTAACAAGTTGTGTAGCTCGTTTCTTGAGGCTTCCACCTTTTCACGATCTGCAGCATCCACCATGTACCTGAAAACAGCAACAGTTCTTTATGGAGTCCTTAATAATACAGTAATGTAAAAATTAACTCTTAAAATGATTAGATAATATAATCAGCCAATCATTATTGCTAAATAAACCCTGACTGAGTGATCAAGACCTTAAAACGAAAGCACAGCAGTCTCGATCACCCTGAAGAGATTTATTTTGAGATAATGACTGGCTGACTGTACATTATCCCCCCTATTACACAGCTACTTAACAAATAAGTACATTAATGGACATGAAATAAAGAAATGTTTCTTGAGCAGCACATAAGCACATCAGAATGATTTCTGAAGGATCATGTAACATCTAAAGTGAAAATGCTGAAAGATTTGCCATCGCAGGAATAAAAAAAATTATATTTTAAAATATATTTTGTTTTGGTTTTTTTTACCTTAATTTATTTATAAAGACCATGCACAATAATTAACACTTCTGTAAATGTGCCAAATGGCCAATTTCCAATATATTGAAACAGAAAACATTTATTTTAAATTGTAATAATATTTCACAATATTAATAAACACAATCGTGGTGAGTATAACAAGCATCTTTCAAAAACATTAAATCTTACACATCCCAAAATTTAAACAGTAGTGTATATTTACTGTATTTATTATTAATATGCAATTTTAGTTATCTTTTTCTATGGACTGACCAGCAAAAAATATTTAGCTACAATCTAATATGCTTAATTTAACAACCTCATTGTGGTCATTATAAATCTAACTGCTCAATGCCACTGACCAATCAGAATCAAGTATCGTAGAGGGGAGATAGTGGAATAAACCAGTTTAAAAGTGTCTGAGGGGACAAACAGCAGATGATACTCACACTATAGCGTTGACGCCCCGACAGTATCGCTCCCACATGCTCCTGAACCGCGGCTGCCCGCCTATATCCCAAATCTACATGAGAACAACACATATATGCTACAAAGTTGGACATGTGGACATGATGGCAGGCATTGCTGATGTAACTATATAACTTAATATAATGTGTATTAAAGAGTCTTTAAAACTGGATCTAACAAGAGACTTACTTTTATGGTTACGTTGCCTTTGGTGACTTTCCTCATGTTGAAGCCGACTGTAGGGATCATGTCTTCATTGAACTGACCAGACTAGAGGAAAAGAAACACATGCAGATCATTTCAATTAAATGGATAAAACAAATTGACATGTGAAGGGATGCAAAGGTTTACAAAATGACAATCTAATAGTCTGATGTTTCACAAAATAACACACACAAGGGGAAGTCTACATTCAAATTCAGCAACTCAAGCTTAAGTCATGGGTTTTTTAGTAACATGGGAAGTTTTTGGTAAAACAGGTCAGAAAGTCTTGTGACACATGATTGATTAAATTGAGTAAAATGATTTAATTGATTCATGTGGATTTTAAAATAAGTCTCAGGAGATTTCATATCACTTTTGGGTGAAAAGAGAAAAGCAAGATCCTTCTTTCCTTTAAAAATATTATCATAACTATTTGTGGAGCGAGATATTGCAAAGCCTCCATATTAAATATATGAATCTATATTTCTATATATAAGAGCTTAGCTAACTTGAAGGACATATTAGAAAACACTTAAAGGGAAAGTTCACCCAAAAATGAAAATTACCCCATGATTTATTCACCCTCAAGCCATTCTGGGTGTATATGACTTTCTTCGTTCGGTCAAATACAATCAATAATGTTATATTCAATAATGTCCTGGCTCTTCCGAGCTTTATAATGGCAGTGAATAGTGGATGAGATTTTGAAGCCCACAAAAGTGCATCCATCCATCATAAAAGATATCCACACAGCCCCAGAGGGTTAATAAAGACTCAAACAAATAGGGCTGGGCAACAAACTCAATCTCCTCTTATCTTCTATCGAAATCCTCAGACATTTCTCTTTAAAAATTCTCATTTTAGTCTTCTAATTCGTGACCGGTGTTTTGTTTTGCTACATCATGCGACGGCGGTCTGTAGGAAGCTAGTTATTTTAGATTTAAAGTTTTATATATTTTTCTTACACAAATGAATCACTTCGCTTCAGAAGGCCTTTATTAACGCCCCGGAGCCGTGTGGATATCTTTAATGATGGATGGATGCACTTTTTTGGGCTTCAAAATCTCATCCTCTATTCACTGCCATCATAAAGCTTGGAAGAGCCAGGACATTATTGAATATAACTCTGATTGTATTCATCTGAACGAAGAAAGTCATATTATACACCTAGGATGACGAGTAAATCATGGGGTAATTCTCATTTTTGGGTGAACTATCTCTTTAAGTGGTGCATTTGAAGACCTTCAGAGCTTTAATAAAGAACATTTCCTCTGCATTTCTTGTGGTTTACGATACAAGCATTTACTTCTTGTCTCCTATGCAAATTTAAACTTAATTGGTTCACATTTATAAGTGAAGAAATACTGACAATTGTTTAGCAAGATACAAATACAGAACGAAACAAATGAAGGTTTTAATAAAGAACCCATAAATCATTCTCTGAAACTAGAATGACACCTGTGTGTGCGAGATGCTGAAACCGAAAGAGATGTTTCTCTTTTCCTCTTTAAATTCATTTTCAAACCCATCATGTAGAGTTGTGCAAGTGACCTTAGAAACCCTGGCTTTGTAAACTCATTGTGCTGCATTGCAGAAGCATGGAAAAAACGGCAACTTTTCACGATATCCTCACCTAAATGGACAAGAATCCCCAGTGGGACAGTCAATTGCATTTAAGATTGTTGCCTAATATCAGATTCAGGCTGCTGTGCTCAGAGACCTTTCAGAATATATGTTATATTCAGGTTTAATAAGATGCAATGCTCCACATGCATTAAAATAATTTTTAAAACCATTATTGTGACATTATTAGTGTCACAAACTTAACAAAGCAAAATTAGATTGTAAACACATTCAAAACCACAATGAGCTTCCGGAAAAAGAAGCTGTTTATCACATTATTATCTATGAAGGAAATCAAAGACATCTAGCACCTAATCAATATGAAAGCAAAGCCTTACATGTCTCACTTTGAGATAAGTAGATATATTAATATATTGTGTTTGTATTATATTATAGTACATGTTTATGAATATGGTTGCATTTTTAAACTAAAACACTAAAGCACCCCAGTGGCATCTCATCCACCCTAAAAGTCGGAACACTTAAAACAGTCCTCAAACATGGAGAAACTAAAACAGGTTTGGAATTCATATTTCATATCTAAAACGTCAAGCAATCTGTGAAAAAAAAGAAAAAAAAGAAAATCACACCCATATCCCTAAGAGCACATTACTCATATGAAAAGGTATTAAATCATCTGTTCTCCGCCCCATGTCAGGCAATGACATGACAACAATAACAAACCGCTCAGTCAAGCTTCAGTGCCAAAACTCTGAAGAATTAAACTACACTTACAGCAATCACGTTGACAAAAGTGGTTTTTCCAGAGTACTGCAGTCCCACCAGCGTCAGCTCCATCTCCTCCTTCCAGAAGAGCGACCTGAGCCAGTCCAGGAGCCGGTGGAAGAGGGCCAACATCTCTGCGCTGCTGGGTGAACTCTGATGGTCAGGATGAGGCAGGGCAGATTCTGATCCTGCTGGAGGAATCGAGGAGAAAGAGGAAGCGGCTGAGGTCATGTGATGACTACTGACGCACAATAAACGCGCCGCTGTATGTCCGTGCGGAAATCTTTTATAATAAAAGTCACACTCCTGTGCTGAAGGCTTTTAAATAAATATTACTGAAACTTTTAATTGCTTTGTTTCCGTAACAAGAAAAACAGAGTTAATTTATTAACAAAATGAAATCTTTGTTTTGGATTGTCATCTAAATAATCTAAAATCTAAATAAACATTTATTTATTTATTTATAAAACAAACAAATAAATACATATGTATACATATGAAATAAATGTATTGCATAAAGTGTATAACCCATTTAAAAATTAAAAATAAAAATTTAATACATTAAAACAAGATTTAAATTAACACATAATACAGTCGAGCGTACAACTATTATGTAAAATAAGTGACTATACAAGAGTTGAGCAGATGCACGAGTATGTATTGAGATGCTATAGTCTTCTGACAGGCTTCTTCCAAGTGAGGACTGTAAACATTGTGAATACATACAATAAACAAGTAAGTAAATAAGTTAAAAGAAGAAGAAAAAGATAAGCAATTGAAAGTACAACGCACAATATGTCGGAATAAGTCCCGCCTTCTAAATAAGAGCATATATTCCCTTTTCACAAGTCATCGCGTCACTGTAGCGGCCGTTAGAAGCTCCGGTTCCGTCAGACGCGCGCCTCCGAAATGAGGCACAAGAGACGCGCATTTAGGATTGCGCATGCGCATTAGTTTGATCCAGCCTGAATAATACCGTTTTGTGTCATGATTCGAGCGTTTAGAAACAAAATTTATGAGACAGTTGTTGTCAGATTTCATTGGTGATTTCAAATATGAAATTTAATCGAAAGCTTGGCAAACAGCTTTGGAGAATTTGATGTTTCCCCATTCAGAGAGATAGGAGCTGCACTTGAATGCCCGAGAGGCGTTTCAAAGATGGCCGCCGAGTGAAATGACTTGTCTTCAGTGCCCAAGGAAGTCGACCGGAAGTTGAAGTCGGCCGGGTGCCGCCATCTTGTAGCAGAACTTCACTTGCGTTAGCATCCCCATTGACTCCCATTCATTTTGGCGTCACTTTGACAGTGAATAACTTTACGTCTGAGGCGTTTAAAGACTCCATTTGTCCATTATTTATTTCTAAAGATACACGACAATGTATAAAGGGCTCCATTACCTTCTATGTTACATTATGGCCCCGTAGATACAGTTTTTGTAAAAATAGGCTAACGATTGCGTCATAACCACTCGACTCTCTGTCGCACAGTAGAGAAATTACCGTACAGACAGGAGGAGAAGCTCGCAGGCAATAGTATGCATTAACTTAATATGGCGTACTGGCGTTACATTTTAAAATACTATACAAAATAATTAATCAGAATACTTACTCCTGCTCACTCACGCCAAAGAACTCCCCGCTCAAGCTCGCCGTCTCTGCAAGATTAACGATGGCAGTTTGGACGCACAGCTACTAGAAGATTTACATCTGTCAGACAGGTTGCTGACGTCATCAAGCTTAGTTTGAGTCTGCGCGTCAGAAACGGAAGTGCTAAAAATCGCTAAAAATGGGCTTCACTTGTCTCAATTGAGTTCCAATGGGGTCGCTGTGTCCATTTCTTTTACTGTCTATGCTTGTCTTAAGGCAGAAACACACCAAGCCGACGGTTGGCCGTCGGGCAGTTTTTCTTCGTCGGCCAACTAAGTTTTCTCAGTGTGTTCCGCTCCGTCGGCTGAAGTTGGTCCTCGTCGGCTTTTTTTCGGCCGATTCGAATTGTTGAATCGGCGTTGGAGCTCGTCGGTCTGTCAGGCAATCTGATCATTCTGAATGGCTGTACAGCTACTGCCGCCTGCTGGTTCAGAAATGCTTTTCATCTCACGCAGGTGCAGAATTGACATGCTACTTGACTGTCGGCTGTTTAGCGTCGGTTTGGTGTGTCAGGCCAACTTTGGAAACAGACGCTGCCGACGTGAGCCAACCCCGCAGTCTGCTTTCTTCGCCACTAGTTCGTTGGCATTGGCTTGGTGTGTTCTGGCCTTTAAAAGGACTTTGGCATTATTCAATGTGTTGACATAATTTCAACTGAAACAGGATGACAAGGCGATATATCGAACATATACCGCCCCTTTTTTAAAATAGCCAATAGCGTTTCGTTTATGTTACAGCTCGACCAGAGCCCTTAGACACTGGCTGCATCCAAAAACTGGAAAATGCTGCCTTCTGAGGACACATTTCAAGGTAGTAAGGCATCAAGGCACATCCGAATCCAATGTTAGCTTCACTTCCTGTCTCATAAGATACCTTCCTCAGATCGATTTTTGAAGGAAGCATGGATTTATCCTTAGCTGCCTTTGATATCCCACAATCCTGTGCTTTCCATTCTGTGATAGTTGAGCTAGAAAAATAAAGATGGCATCTGAAAGTTGCGTTTGCTGCTCATTTTGTGTATAAATGTATGATTTTGACCAACATATTTCAATTTTGATATAATTTCTATCGAGAAAATACTACTGTAATAATTAAATATTTGTTTAGTTCTCACCAAAGCTCGCGCTATATTGCTGTAGATCATTAAACTGTTACGCTGCCTCAGAAGTCTGTCCGAAATCAATTTCATGAGGTATCTTCATGCAAAAACGCTGCCGTACAAGTCATTCTCTTATAAGACAGCGAGGCAGCAAGACAGCTACCTAGGTTTTCGGACGCAGCCTCAGACCTCAGTTTCCTTCAGTTTCCTTCTAATCTCTAACCGTTTCTACTCCAAATGTCCTTTATATCGCTTTAATATACAGCATTCTGTGCAGAATTCAAATGGGTCTGATACCTTTTGTGGTCTGTGCCTACTCGCGCGTGATCCCCTCTGTGCTCTCGTGTCTCTGGATCGGAGGTGACTGCTCGCGTTACGGCAGTTCACGGGACATTAGCGTGAAAACAGACTTTATTCGTGTCAAAGGAAAGCATATTTACACTGAATCTGAATCGTTCCCTATTCTCTATATAGTGCACTATGTGCCATTCACCATGTAGAAACTAGTAAATATGTGAACAAATGACCGATTTCAGCCGTAGGAGGGGCGGGACTTCAGATTCTAGAGAGCATTTGATTGGACCAAAGATTTGATGACAAACTGAAGTGTGATGTGATGTCAAGAAATCCGTGATCCATTTTAGCAGAAGTTAGAGACTGTAAGTTTTGAATGCTTATATCTCCTAAATGCAAATTTTGTCATTGTTTAGGATCACACCAGCATATTCATAACCTTAAGGCTAACATATTCATACTAAAAGCTAAAAACCTTACATTTTGATTTCAGGGGGACTTTAAGGTTCGTTGCAGTTCATCATTATTCCACGCGATGGCGCTAAAAGCTTTATAATAGAAGGATGAGACATTCAAACATGTCGTAACAACTTCATACTTGCTGCAAGCAGTGTGTAGATTAACATTGTTTTTTTTGTTTGTTTGTTTGTTTAAAAACATTTTCACAGTTACACCGTTATCTATTGTGTGGATGTTATTTTGTAACACTATGATTTTTTATTAGTCTTGTTTGTTTTAGAAACATTGTTTGCTTTATATATATATATATATATATATATATTTTTTTTTTTAACCTTGAAATGATGACAGTCAATAGGAATGTTCCCACTTTATTTGTTTGTTTGTTTGTTTGTTGCATTTTATTCAGAGCTCTACACCAGTTAAGCCTCAAAACTCTTTCTATTTTAATTTTATCATCCTGTTTTGGTATGGGGCTATTATTCAGTATTTCCATGAATTAGATGTACATTTCAAACATCTTTGCTTTCATTAAAACCTTTAGGTTAGTTGAGTTAAATCATTAAATTTGCATTCATAGTGTTGCTATTATGACATATCGATAATTAAAATATGAGCAATCAAATAAGTAAATATTCATAAGCCTGTATATAAGTAATAGAATAATTTTATCTTTCAGATTAATCTCTTTTACTGGTATTCTGCTTTGTCTGTCATCAGTTATTCAATTATTATCAACTAAATTACAATAGTTTATTTATTATTTTACATTAATGACACTTATATTATAATATATATAAGAATTTTATACATTCTGTAAAAGTTTATCCAGGGGGGTCTTCTTACCCCAGGTAGGGGGGCTCTTTTAATATGTGACATTTTGTGCAATAATCAACTAAATTAGCAAATTTATTTCCTAAAATAACACACTGGCTGATGAACACAGGCTAAACTTATATCTAAATATGTTACAATTTAACAGTAAATCCACATTATTCTTAAGAGGCGCATCTTCCCCCATCCTACCCTAATAGCTAATTTTACGACCAAACAGATTAAAGATAAGAATACTACTTTATGTCTCTAAAAACATATTACCTTATTGATTAATTATATCACTTACAGACAACATATAACACTATTATTGTTGTCCCACAATCATAAATCGTGTTGTTATGTTGGCCTGACCGTGCTGGATAGGTAGCATGTGTCTGCTCATGCTTCAGTGCTACCGTGTGGCTCTACATGTGAGCAGCAGGTCCGGTGTGATTACACTGCTGCCTGTTCACATCCCAGCGGGGCGGAGGAGGAGTGAAACTGCACTGGATCGAGCACACAGCCAGACACGCGGGAAGACTTAACCTCATTCAACAGCTAACGAGCATTAGCAAAGGACGTGATTCATCAAAGTATGTAAATCGGTTTGCAAAGACGAAGAATAAGAATAATAATCAAACAATTATGTTTTTTTTTTCCCCCTCACTTTGTTTGGGTAGGTTATATAGGCCAGATAACCAGACAGTTTACCATCGACAAATTCATGGACTTTAGTTAGGAGCTGTGAGGCTGGAATATGTGTAACCTGACTCTTATCATATTGTGTGTCTAAAGGATTTGCATAGACAGAGCGAGTTTACTGGTTATATAAGTGTTATATAAAGACGAACTGTGATGATGGGAAAAACAGCGAGGTTGATTTTGCAGCTAAACATGTTCAAGCTCTCCAACACAGACTCAGACACATGATTTCCACAGGAAAAAAAAAAACTTTATTAATACTTTTTCTTTACTGTATGTCAACAATACTTTAGACAAAATATATACATCAAACAACCTTCTCTTAGGTCCCAAAATAAAAAGTAAGTACCTCTTCCTATACAAAACTAATATATTGTTTTAAACATTACATTCACTTCCTTTTGCTTCTATGTAGAATCCAGGATTAAAAATGTAGATATCCGCCATCATGTTTACTGCTTTAAACAGGTAAAGGCAACAGCATGAACAAAGATCTGTCCTAATTTGACCAGAAATGAACACAGAACATGATGCAGATCGAGTCTAGGTCCAAAGCTATGTACACAATCTCATGGCATACAGCGCTCGGCTGTCTAAAACTCGAGAACATGAATGTGTGGGTCACGTATCAAAAATACAGATGTACAAGTAGTATAAACAAAATAATTACACAATGCGGTTACCTCACAACAACTTCACCTACGTGCACGAATGGATGACAAACTCAAAAGCTACAGCGGGGCCATGATTACATCACTCCCGTATTTACACGAGCGTCACGTCTCGGGAGTCGATGGCGTCCTCGTTTATGCAAGAAAACTCAGGTGAGCGCGAGATGGGAAACGTGCACGCGCCTGTGCTCCCCTCAGCCAAAGAAAAGACATTTATTTGGTAGCATTCTAGTCTAAAAGGACGGTTCTTATCGGTTAAAGCAGTCACAGAAGCAGAAGAGAGTGGAGCTTCCTGATCAAGCGTCCACGGCACAGAGAAATGTCCAAAAAGCAGCATCTACAGGGGTGATGTTTTATAAAAAAAAAATGACTTTTTGTTTACATTCAACAAATGAAAAGGTGCTTGTGCAAAGTCCTTATCATTGGGGGACCGTCTGCACGTCACATTCTGGGTTATTGTTTTGTATTGTTTTCGACTGAAACATTCGGCATAAGTGCAGAGAGCAGTCGTTCGCCCGCCCCAGGTCCTTTTTTCTCGAAGGACAGTGCTCACTGTCCTCGTTTTGACCTTCACAGTGTCTCACAGTGCTTTGCACGGGACCTCCTTTACCCGTCTGCGTCCACGTGGACCGTTCCGTGTCTGGGTATGTGTCTGCTGGTTGTGGAGGGAGCTGATAAGAGTGTGTGCGAGTGTGTGGAGGCTGTCGTACTTCTGAGAGGAATCAGAACAGCTGTTTGCCGTGCGTGAGGGCGCGTCGAACTTTGTCTTTGCGCCCTCTTCAACAGAACCCTCGTCGGGAGCTTATTCAGCAGGGAAGTCCACTCTCGAGACCAGAACATTCAGAGAGCGGGCTGTTGGCGGACCCCAGAGAGAGTCCTCAGTCTTTGGTTTCCAGGTTTAACGGGGGGACTTGTTTCAGGGCCTGCAGGAGCGCAGGAGAGTCCATGGAGGTCGGAGGGCTGGCGGGGGAGCCCACTCTTGACGACATGGCCAAGGACGAGGGGAGTTTTTCAGGAGACAAGCCCGCCGGGGAGCCGCTGAGGCCTGGGTACAATACCGGCATAGCCCCCGGGTACCAACACTTCTCCAGCATGGGCAAGTACGCGGCGGCCGCGCCATGTGGAAAGAGGTAGAAGGGCATGCACAGGGGCTGGTGTGGAGAAAAGCTCATGTAGGGGCTGTGGCCGCCCACTATTTCGTGCCCCGACAGAGACTCGTCTTCTGAAGAGTCGGACCTCTGCCGTTTGGCCTGCGGCTCGTCCAGCTCCTCTTTAATGCTGCCGCCGTACTTGAGATCCCCAGTGTCTTTGCCGTAGTAGACCGGCCGCTGGGCTTTCGGGTCGCGCTTCTCGAGCTCGCCTCCGTAGCCGCTGTCGGTATCCGTATCGCTCCCGCTCTGCTCGCTGCTGTGGGGATAAGTCCTTTGAATGACGGGCACGCAGTTTTTAGCGTGGCCCTCCGCTGCTTTCGGCTGCAGGCCTGCCGGTTTCTCCCGGCTTTCTTGAGGTTTGGGAGCGGGCTCGTCCAGACGAGGACTCTGCGGACTCTGAATGAGCTCAGACGCCACTTTTTGAAGGTGGTCGATTATGTGAGCCGGCGTCAGGTCTCGCACGGTCTCCTGGTTGGCCAGGAACTGAAGAACCTCCTTGGCGCACAAGTGGAACCCGGAACGGAACATCTCCTCACTGTTTTCTGAGTGCCCATTGCCTTGTTCACCTGCAATAGAACCATAAGGGTTAGAGAGCATGCCAGTGGTTTTCCTTCACAACAGTCATGAAGGCTAGATCATCTGCTGCATTGCGCAAGCATGTCTCAATTTCTTTATTTTGTAATCTGCTCGAAATCAAACACAAGGGGAGGGGAGGTGAAAAGTTCAGCAGGGCTGCTTCCTGCGACACGGGTGCACATTAGGTGTTCCGCCCCTTATGCATTATCGAAAACTCACCGATTTGCATTCCGTTCTGCAAGGAAATGATCTTCTGTTGCTGTTGCTCTAGCAGGTTGTTAAGAGCTTTCACATGCTTGAGCGTGAGCTCCAGCACAACAGCCTTCTCCAAGTGTCCCAGAGTCTAAAACAGGAAGAACCCAGATAAGCATGTTGATCTTTCTTATGTAACCCTCTCCGCAGCGGCTCAGAGAGGACAAACCTGCGTCGAGCAGGAATGAAGACACCCCTCTCCGCTCACCAGTGCATGCACATGTGCGTGCAAGTAATAAATACTCCAACACGCCTTGTTGACGTATGAATAATTAACTAACGGCAGATTCGTGATGTTAAATTGTGATCTTTACAAGTTGTATATATTAAAAATGTACATCGAGCACATTATAGGAGAGGGTGACTAATCCAAAAGCAGGACAAACATGATTTATTCATGATCAACAAGCAGGTGGCGCTTTACACTACAGCATAGTGAGGTGAGCCCATCCACTCCCATATTACTTACAGTGAGTTTAAGGTGTTCGGGCAGCAAATCCTTCAACTGCGCGATGCACTCGTTTATTCGGTCCCTCCTTTTCTTTTCGATCAATCGATGAGGCAATTTGTATGTATCCTGAGGGTTAGGAGTTAAATTTTTTAAATTAATTTCCATGCGTAAAAAGCATTAAAAACAAAATAAAACTCAAAAAAAAAAAAAAAAAAAATCAATAAATTGTGCAGATTAAATAAATATTTTTAAGAACACTAAAATACATTTATACAAAGTTGGCAGGTAAAAGTGTGCGCAAATTATATTTGTGCGTAATTGCGCATTTCGTACCTTGCTGTCCTCACTGCGCTTCATTCCCCGCCGGGGTTTATACACATACATCGGAAAGTCCATTCTATAAAATAAAATGAAATAAAACACAGTTAATAAGAGATATAGCTCTCTTGAAAGCTTTCAGAAACACGAATAAGCAGCGTCTGGAGACCGACTTACCTTTCCATGTCAGAGATATCCAGCGAGGCGTGTTTGGCCATACATGGTGGAGGCTGAGCACTGGTAATCCTCTCCATTTCACCCTAATATGTCTTACTGGTGTAAGAATAGGGTTAAAAATATAAATCAATATATAAAAATAAAAACCAGATCCTTTACTCTTTCATCAAAGTCCACAAGTATTTCCTTCGAATAAAGTAGTTTTCGTTCCAGATATGGTGTCTCAAAAGTAGGACGCAAAACTGATGTTGTTGTGAGGTGGAGATGCAGGAGGCGTTTGTCGGCTCCGGTGCTGGTTAAATGAGTGTATGTGGGTGGATTTGAAGTACGTGTTAAATAAACCCTGTGACTGCAGACACGTCTCGAGCTCCAGTCACATGAGCCTCACGTGTGTGACGGCGCTTTCAGAGCTCAACCCATTTACAGCAGACCGTCCGCCCTCCCGTGTCCCGTGTCCCACCATGCTGCTGCGCGCGCGCGCGCTCTCTCTCTCTCCCTCTCTCTCTCTGGGTGCACAATAACAGCTCGTGTCAGGGACGTGTTATTATGAGCGCCTTATCCTGGATTGACTTCAAAGCATGATATACACAAAGATTATATAAAGTGGTTCAGAGTATTTTATCAAGCCAAACCATACCTTCGACTTATTTACCAATGTAATTATGACAGAACCTCAAAATGTCTGTCATGTCACAAAATATATATAGTATATATATATATATATATACACACACACACACACTGATATACTGTAATGTTTAAAACTTTGTTAATATAAAATGTTTATATTTTGTATTCTATAAATAACACATACTACTTGAAATATAACTATGAAAACATACTTTATACATTTTTAATAATTATAAAAATGTATAATTATTTATTAATTAAAAGGAAACATTTAACATATTTTAGTTTTTCATCTCTCGAATTCAGCAAATATATATTGCAATATTTTACAAAGAGCCAGCACATATTCTGTTTCACACACGCATGTGGGCCTGAATGTGTGCGTGCAGCAGAAGCTTCTAGAAAGAAACGGATGTCAAATGAATAATGTCCAGAGCACCTGTTGCTCTATCAATATAATGCAAGTATTCATTAACAAAATTCCCCTGGCATGATGCTGGCACATGAGCGAGCACGGCACCGTTGTCATGGTTACACAATAGTAACAGATGCGCGGGAACTAACGCGCCGGTTTTTGTTTTTTTTCACACCGGGACCATTTGGCGCTCCACGTGCAGCCGCTCATGGCTCTCTCGTGCTGCGGCTCGGTTTGTTGTGGCCGGTTGTACTCGGCGGCGGTCACGTTGAACTCCTCATGGCGGCGCAGGGTAAGGGCGGAGGCGGAGAACCGATTGAATCCCTGGGACTGACGTCACCTGTTTATTTTAGTACCGAGCAGCAGCTCGAGCTCATCCCAGCCAGGCGCGCGCGCTCTGATGAGAAAGGTGCTCACGCGCTGTTTTCACTGTAAATAACAGAATGACTCTCATAAATATGTAAAAATCTGGCAGTATTTGCTCTAAAAGTCTTTGATATGCTGGTAGAGTAACTGATATGTGGAAGTCCACATAAAATACAGTAAATACATTACTGAGTTCGTGTTACTCATCACATGCTGCTGCTATTTTCTCTAACTGAAATAGATATATGTTATATTATTACAATGTAGGTGTTAGAACTGGTAGCTTCATTGAGGTTAAAATCCAGTTAATAATTTAAATCCTAATAGAACTGGAGGAAAGTGGGGGACTTTGGTGCTTTTTTTATCTGCAGCAACAGGATGACACAGCATCCTTCTTCGCAGGCAGAGGACAGAAGCAGTGCATGAGACACTTCCTTGAGTGAATTCAGAAATGCATTGCCTATTTTGGTTGCACATGAAATGGAAGAGATTTGTGATGTGTCCTTGAGGTTTGATGTGTAATATATTGTGCCAACACTTGATCATGTGACAGTGTAATTATGTCAGATACTGAATCATGTTTTAAGTGGTTAATTTCACAGTTGGATCTTCTATTAATCACTTGTATTACATAAGTGGAACAAGAATTTTAATAGATCATGTGAAAACTGAACTGTTTGGTTGGGTTAGTCTTAAAAAGCCTGCTGTCCCAATGCCAATTCAGTTTCATGCTGTGTTAAGTGTCTTTCTTGTCCTTCTTTTAAGGAAAGTCCCCTTATTTGACTGCAAATATGTTACAATTATGACTGTTATTTGATTTTAGAGATGGAATGCTGTAAAGACATCATCTGAGGTTATAACACTTAATATTAGTGTCCATTATATACATTTTATAAATACTTTAAAAAGAAAAAAATATTATAGCTATTTACAAACAGCATAGTTAGATATAGTAAAAAATGTCCATTAGTATTCCTCAGCAACACATTTTTGAGTTGTCAAAAATCCTCGGTAATCTAGGATTTTTTTTTCTTGAAATTGTTTGAATATTTCACAGTATAGTTGTGGAATGTGCATATGAACTTTCCATTACAACTGTGACATTAACAGGTCAATTCGACCAGCCATTTTCATAGTTAAAAAAAAATATATATACATGCATTTTGTGATATTTTTTGTCAAATATACCCTCTGAGGGTATTTACTTTCACATTTATGCATTTATTCGCCTTTATTAAGACTGGCTGGTTTTCATTCGCTGCATTAAAAACTGTAAAAAATTATTTTTAACATTTTTTCTTTTGTCAAATCAACTTAGATAATTGATGTGGTTCAGATAACATAATTTTTTGAGTTTCTATTGATTAAATAAATCGCCTTCATTGTATTAACTCAAATTTTTAATTTCAATGAACAAAATTTTAAGGCAACCAGGGAACTTACTTTTTTAAGGTAAACCAACAATTCTTTTTTTTACAGTGAAGGTGTATATTTTTATCAGTTCATGCATGTGAATTTTGCTGGAAGTCGAACCCATGATCTTGTCATTGTTAGCACCACGTTTGAGCTTCAGGAAAGTGCCACAAGCACATAATCTAAAATATATATATATATATATATTATATATACATACACACACATTTAAAATACTGTTTGTACAGTAATATTTACATTGTGCAAAAAACTAATGTTTAAAAAATATTTTTTAAATAGGGTTTTTTTTTTTTTTTCTCTCTCTCAAGTGGGTTGATTTGTCATACCCAGAATGTTAACATAATACAATTTAGGGATAACCTGATTTTTTTTCTATGTAAATGTTGCTTTAAATGTTCTCTATAAACAGGACACGTCAGAACATTTGAACAAAACGTTACGAACATACAGTACCAGTCTCAGCACATTTAAATATAAAAATGACTAATAGATCACTGTGCTCGTGCACCTCGGCGGTTAAATGAGAAGCTTGCACCATGTCCTGAGGCTCACTGTTGAAATAGCTCTCATATTAACTTTATAATCAGGTTAATATAAGCCCAGAAAGAAAGTGACATTCACAGACCCACTCTGGACATATTAAAGCATCATGAGTTTCCTATTTCTTACTAAACTGCTGGTTTCAAGTCATATTTTCCTCCGTCTCTGCTTTTGCACTGCTTCACTTTATTTCACAAATGTCACTTAACTCGTGGAAGGTTTCAGTCTGATGCTGCACTTCGCACAGGGGGATTTTAGAGCGCTACTTCTGACGACGTTGACAAGTGTCAATAATTAAATGCATAAGGTCTGTCTGACACTTCGGTCGCACTTTTGCTCTCTTTACGGACAACTGCAAAGATATACCTCAGTGTTTTACCCTGAAATCGATTTGGGACTCTCCAGTCTGACCACTGTCACAACATACAAAGCTAAATATGAGTTTCAGCGGCGTGTGGAAAACAGCTTTTTTACTTTTTTTGCAACATGAAAGGTCACAGAGAGTGCATTTCCTTAGAGAAGCATGGGCCGCTGGCTCCTATAAAGCTTGAATTATTAGCTCGACTTCATTTCCTTTGAATGGGGTGAATAAAATGTCACGTCATAAGAAACCTGCAAAATGATGCAGTCATCAATATATACATATAAACTCACATATGGGCAATGAAAAACGTTTTTCTGCGGTCACATTGTTTTTGTATTTAAATAACCACTGAAATTAACACATTTGTGTGTGGGTATTTACTATTCTGCAAGATGGCAGCCAGTACAAATAATGTAAAATAAAGAGCAGAATTACTGATGTTTGAATGATTTTTGATTTCATTTTCCATATTGGTGGTTAAAATTCCATTTAAAACACACACACACACACAAAAGAAATACAAAAACAAACATTTAAATTCTGGTCCTTTGAACAAGAAGTACATATTTTATTAAATATCACTAAATGCATTTATATATTAAATCAGTAGTAGACTTATTTTTCAGTAACAGTTGTGTTATAATTATTAGGATCTCTCTATATAAAAGCAAAGACCTGCAGACATATATACATGTATTACAAGAAAAATCAAATAAAAATGAAGAAAAAAAACCTTGATAGTATTGAGAAAGTGACTTGCTTTGCTCAGCTAAAAGATGAAATTGTCTAGAAAAATGTGAAGGGTTACAGACAAAGAGAATATTCACCCTGCGCTCGCAGGAACATACAGCAGGCACGAGTAACATGGCTCTATATTGACAGGAATGATATGAGTTCAATTATTTTAGTGCATTAATTTTAAGACAAAATAATGAACAAAATCTTAACTGCATCTATTATTACTCAATATATGACTTCTAATGTCATAAACCTGACAGCATAAACAAAAAGCCATGATAAACCATAATAAAGAGCTTCTAATTACCAAACGGAACCTGATTTTATTCATGAGAATTAAAGAACCCTAAATTGGCAGCATACGCATAATCTCCTTTAAGCTTTTTTTTTTTTTTGGTTTGTTTTGGAAATTTTGATATAAATAAATTAACTTAAATATGAAAAGGCTGTTTTTTTTTTTTCCTTCTACACAAACCACTTTACTTCGCAAACAGTAATTCTACAAGTCCCTGGCATCTAATTTGTTTCATAAAGCAAATGAATGAAACAAAAAGAAACAAATAATTACTGCACCTTCCCTTTAAGACATAATGTACAGATGTAGTTGCATATTAAAGTATTAATATTGCACAAAATACAAAAATAAGACATCAAATACTGACTGCTTTACTGCTATGGGTCAATACAAAAGGATGTGTGTCCAAGCAGCATCTACAGGCTGCAGCACATGTTCGTAAGTCTTGCAGTATCTAGTGTAGCTCTGCCATTCATTTTCACCCAGTGGAAGGTGAGTGATGCAAATTCACTTCCTCTTTAACACGAAGAAACATTTGGCACTCAAATGGATGTGAAGAAGGGGGGTAAGAGTCATTTTTCCTTCCCTGGTGGCCTACAGCCGTTTACTTCGGTATACACAGCAGGTTGTGGTGATGATGTATCTGTGATGTCTTGACACACACACACACACAGACGGAAAGGCCGATGCGATGTCTGCAGGAGACAGCTGTAGGACACTTGGCCAGTGTAAGGAGGTTCAGGCGGGCTGCTGGGGGTTCACGTTCATGTGTTGTGGGTGTCCCAATAGCCCGATCCTTTGTTTCTGTTTCCTCTGCTCTGTCATCTGTTAGAACAAACACAATTTTTTAAAAATAAATATTTAAAATCTCCTGTTTGTCTGTCCCACACACAATGATATAGCATTTTGTGTATCCATTCAAATGAAAATATTTAGAACATACATACAAATATATATAAACATACATACAAATACATACACAAAAATAAAACTAAGCTAAACATTTAAATTTATTTAAATATTCAAAATCTATAAATATTTTTTAAAAATATTTTCTAAAATGTTTTCACTATTCTCACATTATATATTATTAGTGCTGTCGAACGATTAATCGCATCCAAAATATTATTTTAGATGCGTTTAATCACGATTAATTGTTTGACAGCACAACATTTTCACATTATATATTTACAAAATAAAACTAAATATTTTTTAAAAATATTTTCTAAAAATATTTTAAGTATTTTCACATTATATATATACAAAGTAAAACTATAAATATTTAAAAAAATATATTTTCTAAAAATATTTTCACATTATATATATATATATATATATATATATATATATATATATATATATATATATATATATATATATATATATATATATATACACATACATATAGACAAAAATAAAACTATACAAAATAAAACTATAAATATTTTCAAAAATATATTTTCTAAAAATATTTTCAGTATTTTCACATTATATATATATATATATATATATATATATATATATATATATATAGACAAAAATAAAACTATACAAAATAAAACTATAAATATTTTTAAAAAAAATATTTTCTAAAAATATTTTCAGTATTTTCTGAATATATATATATATATATATATATATATATATATATATATATACACACACATACATACATACATACATACATACAGACACACATAAAACCATATGAATAAAACAAAACTATAATGCTGTACAGACAAACATTTTTTATACATATAAATGTGCATATATATAAAAAGATTAAAAATAGAACTACAATAAAACTAAGGTAAATAATACAACTAAAACTAATAAAACTATAAAAAAAACATAGTTTTTATACTGTGCAAACTGTACATTCTATTCCCCACTACCCCTAAACCTACCCATCACAGAAAACATTCTGCATTTTTACATTTTTAATAAAACATTGTTTAGTATGTTTTTAAAGCTATTTTAAATATGAGGACTCATATTTCATGTTTAAGTCGTAAGACCAGTGTAATACCCATGTCATTATACAAATGTGTCCTCATAAATCACAAAAACGTGCACGTACGCACGCACACACACACACACACACACACAATTTTGAATCATCCTCATCTCCTGTTTTTTTCTCTCCCACAGATCAGGCATGTCATGCAGTGATGCATTCTGTGTATCCATTCATGTTGCCTTGGTTATGACCTCATAACTCAAGAGTGTCTGTGTGTTTTAGGTGTGTGCTGTCTTAAAGAAAAGCTTCTGGGAATATAAAATGGAGCAAATGGAGCAATGTCATGCATGGTTGTGTAACTGAGCTACAAAACACACTAACTCACACTCATGCTCACGTACACAGTTCCACTGAAATTCAGACTGTCTGAACTGAAATCCCCTACTCTGACTCAACAGCTGCAAAAGTGAGCCAAAAACGCTCACGCATATAATATTAAAGTTTGTGTCCACAGGAAGTACCTCATACAACTAAACAAACACGCAGCCATTTAAAGCTAACGGGCTTGGCTTGCTCCTCCTGCTAATGTGACTCCATATAAGGGGCTCTCAGCTACAGTTTATCATGATTGGATCTGTAATCCAAGTAAAACAACAATTCTCTCAATAATCAATAACAATAATAATAATAATAATGAGATCAAATGATTTAGAGCGGAAACACCTCATGAGATCCTGCCTTTTGTAAAGCATACATTTGTAAAATAAATCTGAAATATTATTGAATCAGTCCATCCAAAGGGACCCCAGGCAGGTCACAGACACTGGAAAGAAGGTCACATGGTTACATGTATGCTTTGTGTCAGTAAGAGGATGACAAATAACAATCTTTTATTAAAAATAAACATTTGTTGCATGTTTATTTTGCTGTATGTGTGTGTGTGTGTGTGTGTGTGTGTGGTCCTAGTATTCCTTATACATTATGTGGACCAAATATCCCCACAAAGATAGTAATACCAGTCATTTTTGACCATGTGGGGACATTTTTTGGTCCCCATGAGCAAAAGAGCTTATAAATCATATAAATCAAAAGTTTTTGAAAATGTAAAAATGCAGTTTTCTGTGATGGGTAGGTTTAAAAGTTGATAGAATATACAGTTTGTACAGTATAAACAACATCATGTCTATGGAAAGTCCCCATAAAACATGGAAATGTGTGTGTGTTAATTGTAAAATGTAAATTCATACATATGCAAATGTATATTTAGAGCATTTAAGCACAAGACTGCAGATCAAAAGGTCTTCAAATACTGTATATCAATTCATTCAAATGATTATACATTTGATTTTTGCTATGGATTTGATTTTAAACCATTCTCATATAAATGGTGTTTTTGTATATCAATATTATTTATTGTAGTTACGAACAGTTGAATTTTTGATTTCGCATTAATTTAATGCAAAAACTTTTCTGATCAGAATTCTTGGACAGAAAAAGTGGAGAAAGACAAACTTGTTATAATATTTCAACAAGATGATGGACTGAAAACACATCCTTAAAGGGATCGTTCACCCAAAAATGAAAATTCTGTCATCATTCACTCGACCTCAAGTAGATCCAAGCCTGTACAAATTTCTTTGTTCTGCTAAACACAAGAGAAGATATTTTGAAGAATGTCTATTATCAAACAATTGCGGGGCACCATTGATTTCCACAGTATTTGGTTTTCATACTATGGAAGTTTCATACGGTTTGGTTCCTCATTTTGTTTCATTTGTGTTCAGCAGAACAAAGAAACTTATAAATGAGGACAGAATTTTTTATTTTGGGGTGAACTATCCCTTTAAGATTTATCAACAAAATGGAAAAACATCTCAAACAATCAAATTCATTTCAAAATATTTTCTAGACAGTTCCGTGAAGAATTGTCATCGTTCTCTCTTCCAAGTTGAAACTTTTAAAGTAAGGAAAGGAAAAGTAAAACCGGCATCGGCGTGTGTAAACGTAACATTGACGCAGATTAAACAGTGAAAGTTTGTTGGTTTTGACTCGCTTCGTCTTCTTTTAGCCAAACAATGAACTTTTCCCCCTGTCTGGAGTGCAAAAACATAAAAAAACAGAACAACTTCCCTCTAGACACTTCCCATTTCATGCGGCTGCACACCTCAAGTTAGTGTTAATTCGACAGTATTTACAAGAAATCAACGACATGACAGCAAATCCCATTACGCATATTTCCACCAAATCGAAATACGAGCGCCTAACTTAATGACCCACTTTATCATTTTCATCTACTGTGTGTTACACTGTTTATCTGTGGAAACAAACAAGCTCAAGTTCGCAGAACTTCATATGGACGACAATGCGGCTGAATAAAAGTGAAACAACACTTGGCCTCGTGACGCAGGTGAAAGATCATTTTAAATACCACGAGCTGAAGGCAGAAAGAGAAAGACAGACAGAAATGACTCACTGCCCTTTGGACTAATTGAACCTTGTAGAGAATTGTGGACTCATACTGACTGACCTTGAAGGCCTAGTTTCACTCACACCCAACTTAAAATTCTAGTCTGCGAAGTCAATTTAAACAGCTTAACGGGTCAATACTACACCTCATCTTTTTTGGAGCATGAAGAACTGCCTTAACATGTCAGTATGTACATAATGTTCTGCCATCAGTCCAAAAGCATTGTCACTCACCTGTTCTTTCAGTTCAGTGAGTTGGCCCGACAGGTTCGAGACGAGCTTCATGGTGGATTCAAGTTTCTCCTGGAGATTCCTGATCTCGTTCTGCTCGCCCTCGGCGTCGCTGCTAACCAGCGACATTGCCCGCATCCGTGGAAACCAGTCCAAGTTGTGTTCCTGTTGGAATAGTAATACATTCAGTAGCTGCAACTCAAAGTCATGTACACTACTGTTCAAAAGTCAGGATTTTTATTCAGTAAGGATGCTTTAAATTGTTCATAAGTGACAGTAAAGGCATTTATAATGTTACAATGTTTCTATTTCAAATAAATGCTGTTCTTTTAAACTTTGCGTTCGTCATTTCCACAATATTATGAAGCAGAACTGATTTCAACATTGATATTAATAAGAAATGTATCTTTGAGCACCAAATCATCATATCAGAATGATTTCTGAAGAATCATGTGACACTGAAGACTGGAGTAATGATGCTGAAAATTCAGCTTTGCGTCACAGGAATAAATTCAATTTTAAAATACAGTACAGTCCAAAAGTTTGGAACCACTAAGATTTTTTATGTTTTTAAAAGAAGTTTCGTCTGCTCACCAAGGCTACATTTATTTAATTAAAAATACAGTAAAAAACAGTAATATTGTGAAATATTATTACAATTTAAAATAACTGTGTACTATTTAAATATATTTGACAAAGTAATTTATTCCCGTGATGCAAAGCTGAATTTTCAGCATCATTACTCCAGTCTTCAGTGTCACATGATCCTTCAGAAATCATTCTAATATGCTGATTTGCTGCTCAAGAAACATTTATGATTATTTTCAATGTTGAAAACAGTGGTGTACTTTTTTTTTCAGGATTCCTTGATGAATAGAAAGTTCAAAAGAACAGCATTTATCTGAAATACAAAGCTTCTGTAGCATTATACACTACCGTTCAAAAGTTTGGGGTCAGTAAGAATTTTTAATTTTTATTTTTTTGAAAAGAAATGAAAGAAATGAATACTTTTATTCAGCAAGGATGCATTAAATCAATCAAAAGTGGCAGTAAAGACATTTATAATGTTACAAAAGATTAGATTTCAGATAAACACTGTTCTTTTGAACTTTCTATTCATCAAATAATCCTGAAAAAAATATTGTACACAAATATTTTGTACAATTGTACACATTAAATGTTTCTTGAGCAGCAGATCAGCATATTAGAATGATTTCTGAAGGATCATGTGACACTGAAGACTGGAGTAATGCTGAAAATTCAGCTTTGCATCACAGGAATAAATTACTTTGTGAAATATATTCAAATAGAAAACAGTTATTTTAAATTGTAATAATATTTCACAATATTGCTGTTTTTTACTGTATTTTTACTTAAATAAATGTAGCCTTGGTGAGCAGACGAAACTTCTTTTAAAAACATTAAAAATCTTAGTGGTTCCAAACTTTTGGACTGTACTGTATATTAAAATAGAAAAACAGTTATTTTACATTGTAATAATATTTCAACAATATTACTGTTTGTACTGTATTTTTGATGAACAGATCATTTATTATACCATGTTGTAAATGCCCCTTTTTGAGTGGAAGGAAAAACACGCCGTTTTCGTGCATGTATCTTTAAATGCAAATGAGCTGCTGCTCCCCACCCTGCTTTCCAGAAGAGGGCGGAGCCTTTAAAACTCATGCCACAGATACTTTGACAAAAACTAACAAAACATCTGTTTGGTTTTGATTATCATCTCTATTGCGGTCACACTCACATGACATTGCAGTTCTTCATCACCATCATTTTAAAAGTCTTAACAGTTTAAACTTCTGATATATGGTTTTCTGGCTGTTAGACGGCGCATCCCGTGAGTATTGCACTAAGTTCTCTTTCCCATCTTATTGCACTTAAACTGTCAAATACACAAAGTTCACAAAAACACAGTTGGTTATGTCTGTGAACGTAAACAGCAGGGAAAGAAATCACATGTGTATATTAGATCTGTGTATTAAAGTGACAGCAGCGTAATTACAGTATACTGCTGGATGCTGTTAATATGAACCAAAAAAAATAAATAAATAAATAAATTCACTGCTCTTGATTAACTTTAAGAATACATCTCTTACTTGAATGCTGCTATTAAATGATCTGGCGAGGAGATAAACATGCCAAACTGTGTACAGCTCACTCAGGGGAGGAGCTAAGCTAATTCCCTTGCCAGTCATGGGCGGGGCTTCATGAATCTGGAACCGCTTGTTTGGAGACGCTGTTTATGATTTATGGGGATTATAAAAAAAGGAGAGAGTGGATATTTACCATTATAGGCCGGTTGTTTACACACATCTGTGTTCAAACACCTTATAAAAGTGAATTTTGCGTAATAGGTCCCCTTTAAGAAATCTTACCAACGCCAAACTTTTGAACAGTAGTGTATCTTTAAAATGTACAAATGTAAAGTATTTGGAAAGTTTGTTAGGCTTTTTAAATTAATAATTCAGTCAGTATTTTGTTGAATAATATGACCAAAAAAAAAAAAAAGTATTGTGATACTTTCTAGTTAGTTGATAAAAATCATACAGCATGTTCATATTCATATGATGACCTCCAACTGCAGTTACTCTGCTAGGACACCTGTGTGAATTTGAGGGACAATGACTTCATTCATCCACTGAAAAACACTGCACAATTTTCTTATTTGATATTTTGTTATTGAATGCAAGTCTGATTTGTTGGGGTCACTGTATATGAACTACTGAACTAACAATTGAAGCATTATTCAGTGTCTGTTGTATGATTTAATTAATTACTCAGATTCTTTTCCAAACCATTTTTTTTTTAAACCCCAGCCCTTAGATTTCCCACCATCCACATGGAGCAAACCATTTGAAATCAGACCCTGACTAATGGGGTCCTTGAAATCATGTCATCCTCCTCCACCTCACATTCCCTCCTTGTCTATCCGTTTATAAGAAAGTGTGTGCTTACATCAGACAAAATTCCCTATGTGTAATATGATTACAGCAAAGGAAACACAGTATCAAAGTCACATGAGCATGAGGACAGCTTCACCCTCAGATAAGTGCTTCAAAACCTCCCTAAGTGGCCTACAATTATTTAACAAGGGGGAAACTACTATCCTCTTTAATGAAATATTTTACATTGCACACACTAATTTAATAAAGCAAAACTCTAAAATCAGTGTCCAATTGCAAGATGAAAGCAGGAGTGGACTTGAGGTAATGCTATTTGTTTTCTAGCATAACAATGACCTCAGATAGAGAAAACAGCCAAAAACAACCTCATAGATGGCATGAAAAGAATACAGTATGGGGATATGTGGAAATATGCCACATGCCACAGACTAAAATACTATTCTTAAAAGTGTTTAAAAAAATGTGAAAAATATATGAAAATTTACCTTAAACTAATATGGTCTTCAAATAATTTATTTCATAATATATAAATATATAATATAATATAATAAACTGTATTAGTATTGCTCTTCTATGGCAAACAACTGCATAACACCACATTAACTAGATTAAAAAAGTTCATCAAGACAAATTTTGTGTTGGCTTGAGAAAGCCTAGCCAGAAAGTTTGAAGTAGTTTAAAAAGCTAAAACTAAAAGTCTTAGTTTAGTAGTTTTAGAAGCTAGAAATATTGATAGATAGAGAACATGTTGCTAACATGTTTTAGATTGTTGCTAGCATGTTTCTAACATTATTTAACACTTTGTTAGCATTTTAACATGAAGCTAACATGAATTAGCACAATGCTAACATGTTTTAACATGATTTAACACATTGCTAGCATGTTTCTCGCATAACTTAGCATGTTATGTTTCTAACATGAATTAGCACATTGCTTGTCTGTTTTAGCATTTTGCTAGCATGATTTAACACATTTCTAGCATGTTTTAACATGTTGCTAGCATGTTTTAACACATTGCTGGCATGTTCTAGCATGTTGCAAGTATGATTTAGCACATTGCTAGCATGTTTCTAGCATGCATTAGCACATTCCAAGTATGTTTTATCAACTATTTAGAACATCTTAGCAAATGCATAGCAACTCCCTAGATACCACCCAGACACCCCAACAATTACACAATAACACACTAAAAACCGTTTATAATACCTTAGCAATTGCATAGCAACATTCTGGCAAGCACCCAGAACAACTTACTGTAGCATGGCTGTGAGTTTTGCACAGGCAAGAAAATGTACAAAGTGTATTTTTTACTTTTTTCCTCAGTGATTTTAATGGGCTGTGACCAGTACAAACAGTTCTTAATGAGAAATCCATGTCCTTTTGTTGCAATATCTCAAAATGGTTTATAGTACAACAAGCGATCATAGACAGCAGCGGGAGTACGAGCTCGGACCCGAGCCAAATGCGATTGCGGAATGTCTGACTTCTGGCTGGTGGGAGAGGTCAGATGCAGCTCCTAATAAGGATGAGAGGGATTCTAACAGAAGCAGGGAAAAAGTGATAGTCACATTACAGAACACTGGAGGGAGAACGGCCAAAGGACACTTCATTCTCTAGTCATGCATTTCCTTTTCTCCCCAAAGCTGGACTGCTTGCACATAAATACACAAAAACATCAGTGTTTTTAAAATGAACTCGGCCTGCAGACAGACAAGTTCAGGCTCGAGAGCTTTGTGAATGCAGCGAACATGTTCTATAAAGTCAGCGAGTTCCTCCAGCAATTAACATGACATAACTGCCGTGACATGCTGCACAACATCTAAAACTATTTTAAAAAGCATTCTTTCTATTTATAACAACTGTGCATGAAGTTATTACTAGAGAGACTGCATGGAATACTTGGAATGTTTTAGCACACCGTGGGACTATTTAAAGTGCCTCTAGTGATGACTGTTTTCATGTAGGTTTCCTGAATACTCCCCTCGTCTGCCATTGGTCAATTAAACAGATAGCCCCGCCTCAAAGTAACAGCATTGGTTAAGCCATAAAATGACATTTTGGGCCACTCAAATAAACAAAGCGATGTTTCTGAAAGCAACAAAGAAGTTTTATACAGGAAAGTCAACCAATAAATGGCTCAGTTATATTTTTTTTATTTTTTTTTATAATTTAAATAAATTATTTAATGAGACTTTCAGACTTTCAAAAAATATTTGGTAAAAAGAAAAAACATTATCTACAAATAACCTTTTTTTCGGAAAATTACAATTAAACGTGATTATGAAAACATAGCAGTTTAAGCAAACTTTTAGGGAATATTTAAGCTTTTTTCTTGATATAGCGATGCCAAAAAAAGACTCTGACACTGAATTTAAATTGGAAAAAAAAAGGAAAAAGTTTAGTTTTTTGGAACGTTGAGCTATTTTTGTTGCTGGTTTCTAGCATGAAACCTTAATTTGTTTTTAAGCAGGTTTCCCCAGTTTCCCCCAGTGGTCGATTAAACAGATAGTCGCGCCTCATTGGTTAAGCCACTAAATGAAATGCTCGGCCACTCGAATAAACAAAGCAAACAGAGCAAGTTTTATACATTTTGGGAAGTCACAAACAGCTCACTTATATTTGTCTATCCATATTAGGAGAAAGTTGTTTTATACAAAAAAAAGCTTGTTTCTGCTTCAGAATAAAGATGTGAGACAAAATTTAAGTCACACATTTTATTTTTACTGAGGCAGAAGCCGGATTCCATAGAAAACGGTGATTAGTCATAACATCTAAAAATAAACACTTTACCTTAAATATTTATATAAACTTTAACCTAAAGCGTTGGGGGGGAAAAAACTTCATGCATATATAATTTTATCAGCTTCACACTTGTATGCATGCGCGTGTGAGACAGAAAGAGAGACGAGGTCGTTTAGGCTGCAGGTGTAGAGAGCAGAGAAGTCCCCTTTGCCTCTGAAATCTCAGACGGGTCGTGCGCACACACTTCAGACAGACAGTTCCACTCAGGCGCAGGGGAAAATCACAGGTAATGCTCTCACTCATTCTGAGAACAAGAGAGGAGTGCGTGTGCACTCACTTCCTGCTGCCACAGATGTTGAGGTTTGTGTTTACCTCCGCCCACAAACATTGTCGTCTGTGCATGGAGCCCAGCTGTCAGCCGGTTTCGTCATCGTCATCACAGAGGCACACGTCGTTATCTCTAATCAGTCCTGTATTGCAGCAAACACTGCACCGCAGAGTCTGCTCTTGAAATCTGTCAAATGATGAGACCAACGTCATTCACGCTGATCAGGCTACCACAGTTCCTCCCAGCCCATAAATGGTATACTGCATAGACTGATGCCCACCAAATTCAGTCATTAAACTATTATTATATAAGGCGGAACCAATATATAATAGTGTGTAAAAATAGTCAAAGTTCTCTCTAAACAGTCAGCGATACAACAAAATAATTTTATATATATATTCGTAGTACTGGCATACTGTCTGTGATGCTGCTCTCTGTGAACAAACATTCAAACGTGTGCACAGAATGCTACTTCAGATAGCATGCCAGTACCGGATTGAGTTCTCTTTCGCGCTTGAACGGACAAAAACACAAAATTATGTAAAAATTCCCATTTTTGTTGAGTATCCTCGTAAACACAGTCTTAAATGTGTTTAAAAGTCTTAAATAGGGTGTGTGTCAGATCCGTGTCATGTGTGTCAGGTCTTAAAGTGACAGCAGCCTAATAAACCTGCTGCTGTCTGTGTCATTAATGTTAATCAAAGAACAAAAGACAAAGAGAAAAATCACTCACTGCTCTTGACTAAATAACTTTTGTAGCTTTAATAAGGATCAATCTGTATTCTACAGTAAAGTGTTGGTCTGAATGTGAGGTCTGTTTGACCTACCTGAAAATCTTAAAGCACCATTTACAAGGTTCGACGGGCTTTTTTTTGTGCTTTTTAGTAGTGCAGATAAAAATTTGAACTGGCCTGACTGGACCAGTAGAAAAAACCCTTAGCACTGAGCCCTGATATATTAAATGCACAGCTAAATGTGACATTTATTACAATGGGTTACTGTGAATATTGTTTTAAGTTCACTTAAAAGATGTTATATCTGTAAAGCCTATTAAATGCTAAAATTGATAGCTTTCAGTTAGCTTGACTGATAGCTTTTCAATACTGTAATGCTGAATGGCTATAACTAATGGCTAAAATTGAGTAAAAAAATCAATTTAATAGAGACATCAGAATCAGTACTGCCATCAGTGATACTGGCCTTCATTCATAGTGCTTAGTAAAAATGCCATTTATATATTTATATATATACATACAATTTTTTTTTTTTTTTTTTTTTTTTGATGTTTAAAGGAAATCCATCGTTTATAATTAATACCGGGCGACTTTCTAATGAGCCAAATTTAAAAATGATATAAAAACCAGCATCTCTGATGCAGGATCTAAATGAAGAGGATATAGTGACATGTCTACATCATGACCTACACTGAAATACTCACTTCCTCTGGTCTCACTTCTACAGAAACGAGAACTACAACTATTTCTAAAAATATTTTAAAAATTCCTTAAAACATTAAAGGGATAGTTCATCCAAAAAATGAACATTTTGTCATCATATATCACCACATAAAAGACGACATTTGAAAGGAAATCGGTAACCAGTTTTAGTTACCACTGACTACCATTATACAGAGAAAAATCTCAAAATGCCTTCTTTCATGTGACATGAAGGTCAGTAGATGACAGAATTATTATTATTTTTTTTTTGTGGGTAAACTATCCCTTTAATATAGGAATTACAACAGTGCTCATCTGCCTTATCCGGCACGGCGGAAATGCAAATGAAACGCATGCGTCTTTTCTTTTCTTTTTTGCTGCTTTGGTTTCACACTTATTTGGGTGTGTTTGTGCACGTTTGTGCGTCCGAACCAGCCCCCTCTCAAACCTCTATTTCCTAAGCTTTGTTTACACTTGACAGCATTGCCAGTAAATGTGTGAGTGCTCAAGCCACATCAATTTCAACTGTATCTGCTGCTTCAATGGAAATGAGGGAAGTGTGAATTTCATTACTAATACCACAAGAGCCCACACACTTAGACAGGATGCTCTGTGGTCTGAGCAGCAACAACAACTTCAGGTCCTAAACCCGACCCGAACATTCACGCACCGCTTCAAAGCTCGACAATTGCGACTAACGTCATCAAGAAGCTGTGAATAATATTCACAGGGGAAAAAGGCTGAAGGGAAAAGGGCAGGTTCGTCGGGGTTCTACCTACAGACTTGCTTGATCTAACCTCAATTACCTGAATGAAAGTAGACAATTAAACAGATAAGGTCTTTCCTTAGAATTAAAGAAAACAATTTAAGTGTATTTAAAGCTGCAGTCTGGAACTTTTTTGGTTAAAAATGATCCAAAATCAAATGTTCATACCCAGCCTTATCTCCTTATTTTAGCTCGATTCACAACGGTGAACTTGTAATAATGTTTTATAATAAGAGCGGCCTGGTGGATTTTTGCAGGAATTTCGAGCATGCAGCAGTTCGTCTTTGCGTCATTACGTCACGTCTGTAAACAGAAAGGAAGGAGTCCCAGCTACTCGGCTTTATCATGTGAGAATGCAGCTTGTAGTGCATCATTTATAGCCTGTTCTCACAGCAGCTGAAACATATTATTTTGATGGCGGATTGTAATCCAGAAAGATCCAAATGACAATCATCAGTGACAACTGGAGATTCCCCCGTAGTCAAAAGCAAAAGACTGCGGAGTCACAACAGAAATTGAAATCTGAAATAACGATAACAATTCCGCAATTCCTTTGTCTCCTCAAGATTGGACTATTGTAACGCTCTTCTCGTCGGGATTCCTAGCAAGAGCATCCAGAAACTCCAGCACATACAAAACAGTGCCGCTAGGATCCTGATGAGAGTGCGTAAATATGAACACATCACACCAATTCTTCGATCCTTGCATTGGCTTCCCATTTCTGCCCGGATTGAGTATAAAGTCCCCAGTTACCTACAAGAACTCCTTACTCCACAGATCTCAGCACGTTCCCTCCGCTCCACAAATACTCACCGGCTCCGTCCCGCACAATTTGGGACAGAGCCTTCTGTGCCGCGGCCCCTCGGCTCTGGAATGCTCTCCCTGAACACTTGAGGGCTCCACAAACGACAAATGGTTTTAAAAAGGACTTAAAAACGTATCTTTTTAAAAAGTTTTTCAATGTTTAAAACTTTCTTAGTGTTAGTTTTAGTTAGCAGTTGATTTTTAACTTAATTCCTAGATTGTTTTAATTGTTTTTTGTTTTATTTTATTTGGCCTCTATTGTAGCACTTTGAGATTTTCTTTAAAATGTAAAGTGCTTTATAAATAAAATGTATTATTATTTATTATTATTAAATGACTGCAATCACAGGTTTCAAACAGAGATGGCGACAAAGAGGAAAAATGCCGGACTGCAGCTTTAATTTAATCTAGTGTAACAGCAAAAATGTAAGACAATAGACTGCTGCAGGGATTACATATTTCTGTGGTCCAACCCAAAAGTTTATTGCCTGGAAAATCCAGCCTCACCACTGTACCAGCGGATGAGCCTAGTCAAAGACTATAGAATAACACAAGACGTGTCACTCGTATTGTTTTGAATGGGAGAAAGTGTAACGCGCAATATGGCGGAATAAGTCCCGCCTTCTAAATAAGAGCCAATCGCCGACTGGTAAAGTCATCGCGTCACTGCAGCAGCCGTTAGAAGCACCGGTTTCTATAGAAACAGTCAGACGCGCGCCTCTGAAACATGGCAGAAGAGACGTGCATTTAGGTCTGCGCATGCGCATTAGCTTGATCCAGCCTTAAAAATACAGTTTTTTGTCATGATTCGAGCATTTGGATAAAACATTTATAAGACAGCTGTTGTTAGATTTCATTGGTGATTTCAAATATGAAATGTAATCGTAAGGTTGGCGAACAGTTTTGGAGAATTTGATGTTTCCCCATTCAAAGAGATAGGGCACGATGCCCAGGATGCCCGAGTGGCATTGAAAAGATGGCCGCCGAGTGAAATGACTTGTCTTAAAGGGACTTTGGTCTGGTCGGCCATTGAATCAATTCGATTTCTAGGGCGGAGCAAATCCGAGCAAACAGGAAGCGGAGTAAACCAATCAGAGAAGGGCGGATATGACGTTAGCAAAGCGACAAGAGAGTCAACAGTGAAAAGTAAATAATTAATGTGATTACATAATGTGATTTTGTAGAAACAAACTCTTGGATCTCCTGTGCGCAATCTTTGTTGATATTGAAGGGACTTTCGCCGCACTATAGTGACGCTGTTTGCGTCACTGAAATAAACGAATCTGATTGCACGGTACGGTTTGGAGTTGACTCGAATCGCGACGGAGGGCAGACTGACCAGACTGATATTCTTGTAGAGGATATATCAGTCTGGCCTTGCCAGGCAAAAAAGTTTAATGGCAATAGGATTTTTCTGCATTACAGTTGAAAAATGAGCTCTGTGATCAACACAGTTTACGACTGTTGCATGTTTTGTTCTTAAAGGTAATCTTGAAAAAATGAACAACTTTTATGAAATTTTAAGCCTAAATATCATCAGCAGAGGAAAAGAGCTGAAGTTAGGCTACAAACAAACTAAATCATGGTCGCACAACTTCAACCTCACCATCACAAATGTGCGACAAATCAACAATTTTTTTTTTTTAATCTACAAGTTTGAATTACAATAGCAAGAGTATAAGTATAAATACAATGAGGCTTTAAAAGTGGACTAGTGAGTAGACAAGGTTTTCTGTTTGTTATAATGACATTTAAATGGGACCTATTGTGCATAATGTGTCCGCAGAGAGTACACAACCACCCTATTGTGGTAAAAAAAACTGATCCACTCCCTTTGTGAAATCTGAAACAGCATGTCCAAAATAAGCTGTTCAGGAATGTACTCCAATGTCATCGCATTGGAACAGGCCCCGCCCACGACTGCCGATCGAATCTGCCCTATTAGCTCCTCCCCTGAGTGAGCTGTACACAGTCCACAATGTTTATCTGCTCGCCAGATCATTTAACAGCAGCATTCAAGTAAGAAATGTAGAGCAATGAGTGCTTTTCAGTTTTTCTTTTGTTCGTTTATAACAATATATATATATACTGTATACTATGCTGCTGTCACTTTAATACACAGATTTAATATACACATGCAATAGACCTTTTTCACATTTCTGGGTTTCTCAGAAGCGGAAGTCATCATAGTTGGATAAAATTGAGAATACATTCAATATATTTTTTGCTCAAATAGCAAAAGAAAAACTCAACAATAGTGTTTTCACAACTTTCAGAAAGACGAAAAAAATAGACAACAGCAGTAAGAAGAGCGAAAGATGTCATTTTTACTGTCACTCCCATAGCTGCTGTATTACAAACACCCTCACAGCAGCCTTAACTAGATTTTTGTAATTTGATGCAAAGGTAATATAATACTAAGTATAGTGTTGTAAATGTATATTATTAAAAAAATGAAAAATCCTTTGCAGGATTTACGATATTGATGACCGTTAAAACACATCATCACAGTCTGTGAAAAGTGTCTATTTCTTTCCCTGCTGTTTATGTTCACAGAAATAACAGACTGTGTGTGAAGTTTGCGTGTTTGAACTAGTCTGCAGCTCATTTGCATTTAAAGATACATGTGCGAAAACAGCGTGTTTTTCCTTCCACTCAAAATGAGCATTTACAACATGGTATAATAAATGATCTGTGGGGTATTTTTGAGCTGAAACTTCACAGACACATTCTGGCGACACCAGAAACTTAAATTAAATCTTGTAAAAAGGGGCATCGTAAAGTCCCGACAACCTCTGTAGTCCCATTTAGCCACTTGTTAGCAAATGCCAATTTCAAGACACGTAAAAGTTATATTACTAATGTATTTTTGGTAGTAAAATAAAATGTGAAAATAGGTTAAGCTTGTGTTCACCGCAGACTTTTTCAGGCATTTAACCAAAAATCCACTGAAAAAAAACATTGACTTTGCGATGATGGAACCGGAAGTTTGAAAAACGTTTCCGGGGTTTAGAACTCATTCCTGCAGCTGCTCTTACAGTGCAACTCTGAGCTCGGCTCACATTCATTTCCCAGATTCCATTCTCCCTATCACTTCCTGTCCTTGTCTTTACTAAATAAAGTGTCAAAAAGTGACTTCATGTGTGTTTTCTAGTCAAATATGGCTTTACTAACCTCAGCCTGAAGCAATACCCAGCATGCTCGGCTTGTTACTGAGCAAGCCACAGAGACCTTGCATCGTCTACTGATGCATCACAAATTGCTCTATCCTTTGTTGTCAGGTCAAAGGGTTCTCATTTTTTAAGAGACCTTAAAGGGCACCTAATCTCAAGTCAGGTGATTCCTCGCAAGACCATGTGGGCAAACCCTCAAAATGTGCCACGGACGTCAGGACCTGGGCCAAAAGACACACCGGGATCAGAAACTGTGTCAGAAACCCACCGCTGCGCCATCTGCGTCAAGAGAACAACCACTTGTGCAGAAGGGGCTTTCCTGAGCACTCCTCTTTCACTAAAATTACTCAAAAGTCACATAAAATGCCATTAAAGTTACACGCCATTGCATTAAGCAAAGCATATGACGACCTATAAAAAAGACAATAAAGATAAAACAGGATGTTTAAATGAACAACACAAGTGCCCTCGTTTTGAAATACTTTTTTTCTTAACCTCACTGAGCTACAAACTGGTATTCGTTGAGTGATTCGCTATAGCTGTTAAAAGTGTTACTCTGAGGAAAAGCCCATAGTGCTTTAGGAAAAAGATCATTTTTCAAACACACGCATACAAAGGCGTACACAGATTTAGCGATCATGAGGGGGAACTCCTGCTCCTCTGGTCAAGCAACTGAATCGATCCGTATGTGTGTGTATGTGTGTGTGCTTTCACAGCTTTTCTCAAGGATTAACAAATTCTGAGCCATTTTCAGAACATCTTAAGTCTCCATTCTGAAGGCAAACAGAAGCTCCGGTGTCCCTCAGAGACCGAAGGTCACAAAGTTGGGGTCATTTGAGGGATTTACTGTGAGGAATTTAGAGCAAAATTCCCTAAGTACTCCACTTTCCCAAAGGTAGAGGTTAAAGTAGGCAACATTCCCAAAAGCAAACTAAACCTCTTGGGTCAAATAGGTTCATTTCAGATCCAAGGTTGTGGATTCAACTAAAAGTAAAAAGAGGCAGACAGGCTTTAGTGCAGACATCATGGAATGATTTATTCCTCATCAATACGTCATTCTTTGGAAATCTGATATAAAACGGCTTCTCTGAACTCATGCTATGGAAAGGGAGAAAGAAACCCACACACAAACACCATATCAGTGTGTTGGTTCCCTCTCTTTATGTACAAGTAGATGCTCAGTGTCAACGTTATCACAGTGTTATCATCTGCCAGAGTTCACAAACAATCCTCAGCAATAAACAAACACATCCACTGATCCAAAACTGCAGTATGCCGATTTCCTCTCATCATGTGACTTTGGCCCTAGGGCTTAAATTACCTTATGGTGACCTCAGTTTCTTGCATGGCAACTGCTGTGAAGAGTTTTAATTTGCGATTAGGTGATTACAATGATAGCAAACTGAGTCATTTTTCTGAGGAACTGAAAGCAAAAATGTAAAACTATTTTAGAAAAGCACTTACACTACTCTTCAAAAGTTTGGGGACGTGAGTTTTTTTTTTTTTTTATGTTTTTGAAAGAAGTTTCTTATGCTCACAAAAGGTTGCATTTCTTTAAAACTACATTAAAACTGTAATATTGTAAAATATTTTAATATCTTTAAAAACGTAATTTATTCCTGTGATCATTACTCCAGTCTTCAGTGTCACATGATCCTTCAGAAATCATTCTAATATGCTGATTTGGTGATTCAGAAACATTTATTATTATTATTATTATTATTATCAATGTTGAAAACTGCATAATAATACTTTTTTTCCAGGAATCTACGATGAATAGAAAGTTCTAAAGGGCAGCTTTTATTTGAAATGGAAATCAAATAATCTTTTGTAACATTATAAATGCCTTTACAGTCACTTTTGATCAATTTAATGTATCTTTGATGAATAAAAGTATTCATTACTTTCATAATAAACAAAAAAAATCTTACTGACCCCAAACTTTTGAATGGAAGAGTACATAACGTCAGTTAAAATGACTGACTTTGGTCATACTTTACCATTTAATGATTCACTTCTATTGTAATCTGAAATATTTTTGCCTTTTTTTAAAGAAAATGAAGGACAAGTTTTCTTACATTTTTCAAAATTATGCCACAAATGCTGTTTATTGAGTTTAATGAAACCAGAATATTCCTTTTAGATGGATAAATGCTTCCGTTGTGTGGTTTATGCATGCAAGTAATTAGATGCGGTTCTTGTTTTAACTTTTCTTATAAGTGGAATAAGCAGTAAAAAGTTCAAATAAAATTCTTTGAGATACCATAACCACCTAAGATGTTACACTTAGCTGTTGTGGATGAAAATATTTTCTTTTTATCTTTCAAAAAAGTAGCACAGTCTGTAAAAAAGATACAGCACATAACTGTACCCATCTAGGACGTTAAATTTAAATGTATTTAAATAATAAAGTCAGCTGCTGCACTTCGAACCCTTACCCGGATCATTTCGGCCACATAGCTCTCAGGCCCTGTGAACTCCGTGGAGTCTTTCACTTTCACAAGCACGATGAAGAAGAGATAATGCCACATGTTGTGCTCAACCTTAATGTGCTCCTCAAACGTCACTGTTTTGTTATCAAACTTGTCCCTCTCCAAACCTGTAGAGCAGAAACACAATGAAATGAGTTTGCATTAGTTGTTTTGAATGGGCCTTGTCACATATACCTTTTTTGAGGTCTTGAGGTCAGTTAAGAAGATCAAGATTAGGATTAATCTTGAAGTGACAAGTTGCCTAACAGTTAGTTGTCCAAAAATAAGAATCTGTTTAGGTCAGGAACATTTTTAGCTCTATGCAGTTTATTCAGTGAGTGGGAAAACAATCCTTTAAGCCTTTGACACAATGCATAACAAATAAACAGATATTTCTTTCTCTTACGGTTTAAAAGAAAACTGTACTGTATCTGGAAGAGGAAGTAGAACCACAGGGAAACTGTTTGTATACAAGTGCGTTATGAGCAATCGGAGGTTAGGAATCTCGTGATGGTCATAACAAAACAAAAACGGTCTAATTTCAATGCATGATTCGTGAGTGAACACATTGGGAAACTGTCACTTGACGCAACACGTCATCTTCGCTCCAGTCGCACGTTTGTGCTTCTCATCTCATTCTGTTTTCCTGTGTGTAAAGTTTACATTCTGTTGTGTGTTGAGCTTTCAAACGTTAGTCATGGATTGTGAAATCATCCGAGAGAACAAACTGCAGATTCAATATTAATTCATATCAAAATGCATGAGTCAAAAACAGCGTTCTTATATAAAAGGTGTGTGCAGCGTGAGAATTATGATCATTTACAGCTGATCTCACAGGGTCAGACACACCGAGTGGCAACAGGAAGACACTCCTCCACCTCCTCAGTGAGTTATGACTAAGACTTCTGGTGAAGAGGGGGCGTCTTAATGTTTATGCTGGAGCAAAACAGCTTTATGGGCCTATGAAATTTATACAACAATGGTACATGAAATGAAACAGTCACTGAAGATAACGGTGTTAAACTTCCATCTTCAAACTATTATTCAGGATTGTTGGGAAGACAGACATTCATTTATTTAAAAAAAAAAGAGAGAGAGAAAAGAGGTAGGGAAAGGTGGAAGGCGGAGTTACATCCCAAAATGGCAAAGGCTCATAAATATTAATTAGGTTGTGCACAAATAATATACTATGATCTTTAACTGTTTTTAATAATAATTTATGTGATGCATTGATTACAGTGGAGTATATTTCCCCCCCGCCCACAACAAAATAATTGGAAATGTCAAAAAAATCATTTAAGCTTTTAATTTTTGACAATAAACATCCTCAAAAATGGCCTTGTGACATATTTAGCTTGACATCTTCATTCCTACATCCCATGCCCCTGTCAGTTCCGGGAGTTTGTAGGTCAGTGGATCTGCTATAAAGCGTTAAACATTAACTCGTCCATCTGGTGGTAACGTTTTCGCTTTGAGTATGAAGGGTTTCATGTTCTAATTATGAAATATTTTATTTTAATAATCAAAAATGGCAGCTGTGTAATACACATTTGTGTGCAGTTTGTTTTGTGATTTGACTGGAATGGAAAGCATTCCATAGAGAAGCGATAATGAGTATTTGGGGTCCAAGGCACGTAGACACTCACCACAAATAAAGCAAGTCGTTTTCAGAACCTCCTCTTTCTTCTGCTTTTCACTTCTGAGGTCAGCAAAAGTGTCAATGATGACCCCAAAAATGAGGTTGAGAACGATAATGATGACCATAAAGAAGAAGAGGAGGTCATAGATCACACGAGCTGCAAACAGAGGCTCCTATAGAGAAAAGAGATGAAGAACACTCTTAAAATAAGAAAGTTTCAAAAGGAGTTTCTGTACTGATGCCATAAAATAACCATTTATGGTTAATCAAAGAAACTCAGTGAACAGTTGTTAAAAGAATAATTGTTTTTCTTAGTGTGAAGAACATTTTTAAAAATCTAAAAGAAGCTTTTTACACTATAAAGAACCTTTTGTGGAATGGAAAGGTTCTATGGATGTTAAAGGGTCTTCATAGAACCATTGATGCCATTAAAGGACCGTTATTATTAAAGGGGTCATGACATGAGAAATCAAATTTGCCTTTATTTTTCGACATACAGGTGCTGGTCATATAATTAGAATATCATCAAAAAGTGGATTTATGTCACTAATTCCATTCAAAAAGTGAAACTTGTATATTATATTCATTCATTACACACAGACTGATATATTTCAAATGTCTATTTCTTTTAATTTTGATGATTATAACTGACAACTAAGGAAAATCCCAAATTCAGTATCTCAGAAAATTAGAATATTGTGAAAAGGTTCAATATTGAAGACACCTGGTGCCACACTCTAATCAGCTAATTAACTCAAAACACCTGCAAAGGCCTTTAAATGGTCTCTCAGTCTAGTTCTGTAGGCTACACAATCATGGGGAAGACTGCTGACTTGACAGTTGTCCAAAAGACGACCATTGACACCTTGTACAAGGAGGGCAAGACACAATTCATTGCAAAAGAGGCTGGCTGTTCACAGAGCTCTGTGTCCAAGCACATTAATAGAGAGGCGAAGGGAAGGAAAAGATGTGGTAGAAAAAAAGTGTACAAGCGATAGGGATGACCGCACCCTGGAGAGGATTGTGAAACAAAACCCATTCAAAAATGTGGGGGAGATTCACAAAGAGTGGACTGCAGCTGGAGTCAGTGCTTCAAGAACCACTACGCATAGACGTATGCAAGACATGGGTTTCAGCTGTCGCATTCCTTGTGTCAAGCCACTCTTGAAGCGTCAGAATTGTCTCGCCTGGGCTAAAGACAAAAAGGACTGGACTGCTGCTGAGTGGTCCAAAGTTATGTTCTCTGATGAAAGTAAATTTTGCATTTCCTTTGGAAATCAGGGTCCCAGAGTCTGGAGGAAGAGAGGAGAGGCACACAATCCATGTTGCTTGAGGTTCAGTGTAAAGTTTCCACAGTGATGGTTTGGGGTGCCATGTCATCTGCTGGTGTTGGTCCACTGTGTTTTCTGAGGTCCAAGGTCAACGCAGCCGTATACCAGGAAGTTTTAGAGCACTTCATGCTTCCTGCTGCTGACCAACTTTATGGAGATGCAGATTTCATTTTCCAGCAGGACTTGGCACCTGCACACAGTGCCAAAGCTACCAGTACCTGGTTTAAGGACCATGGTATCCCTGTTCCTAACTGGCCAGCAAACTCGCCTGACCTTAACCCCATAGAAAATCTATGGGGTATTGTGAAGAGGAAGATGCGATATGCCAGACCCCACAATGCAGAAGAGCTGAAGGCCACTATCAGAGCAACCTGGGCTCTCATAACACCTGAGCAGTGCCACGGACTGATCGACTCCATGCCACGCCGCATTGCTGCAGTAATTCAGGCAAAAGGAGCCCCAACTAAGTATTGAGTGCTGCACATGCTCATACTTTTCATGTTCATACTTTTCAGTTGGCCAAGATTTCTAAAAATCCTTTCTTTGTATTGGTCTTAAGTAATATTCTAATTTTCTGAGATACTGAATTTGGGATTTTCCTTAGTTGTCAGTTATAATCATCAAAATTTAAAGAATTAAACATTTGAAATATATCAGTCTGTGTGTAATGAATGAATATAATATACAAGTTTCACTTTTTGAATCGAATTAGAGAAATAAATCAACTTTTTGATGATATTCTAATTATATGACCAGCACCTGTATAAGAGGTCTTTATAACTTTAAAACATCCTGCAAGTTTCAGAGCTTAAAATGAAAAAGAAAATTGATTGGCTATTCAAAATGCACTAATCAATGATCATAACAGCATTTGTAATGATGTTAAAGGTTAAGTGTATAATTTCCGCACCACTATCATCACACCAAGTGCAACTGGAAAAAAGTAGTTTCCCGAACACTTCCCAGAATAAATCGACAACCCCTCCCCAAACTAATACTGAGACTCCCCAGGTGTGGCACCTCTTTAGAAGGTTTCCGCAGAACATCTCCGACCCCACCGCCACTCCGCAGGCCGTGGCTCAACACGGTGACGATACACATGAGCAGTGAGTCGCACGTCCTCTCCTTATCCTCAATCACGACAGCAGCCGGCTGCACTCCCACAGCTGCGGGAAACAGCACGTCAGTAAGCGCTAAGCAAATACACACAAAGTCTACCTAATCAAACAAAGGGCTCTGTTTTAATGTGGAATCTTCTACGTCTAGACGGTCGCATACATGCAAATGTCAGAGCAAAAATAGCATTTGTGGTTAAATGCGTTCCTAAAAGAGGATCAAACGTTATCAGATCATAACATATTACACAACATCTCATTCACAAAGAGAGGAGATAATTTGCAAACAAGTACAGAACTATTTAGACAACTAGATCTGTATACTTTCTGGAGAAATTAAGTGGTACTAGCCATGATTGCTAAAGATTTCTATTTCAGATAAATGCAGTTCTTTGTACTTCCTTTTCATCAAACAGTCAAGGTTTCCACAAGCAACAAACCTGTTTTCAACATTGATAAGATATGTTTCTTGAGCACCAAATCATCATATTAGAATGATTGCTGAAAGATCATGTGACACTGAAGACTGGAGTAATGATGCTGAAAATACAGCTTTGCATCACAGGAATAAATTATATTTTTAAATATATTAAATAGAAAACAATTACTTTAAATTGTAATAATATTTCACAATATTACTGTCTTTACTGTATTTTTGATCAAATAAATGCAGCCTTGGTGAGCTTAAGAGACCTTTCAAAACATAAAAAAATCTTACCGACTTTTGAATGGTTCCAAAGTATTGTACATAGATGGCTGTTTCAAATCCCTCACCCTAAGTAACCCTTACTATGTTCAATAGCGATTCTAGCCTAAGTTTCACCCCAAGCGAGGTCGTTCAGTGTTAACTGATGTGCCAAACAGGGTAAGACACATTCACAGGGGCAGAAAGGCCATGCAGGTTCAGTTGGTTCAGACTGGCTGATCAGCTCCAGTGATCAAATTAGGCTGGCTTTACATCTTTTTTTTTTTTTCTCAAAGACTTTCTTGCAAATGCTAATTTTACTGATCTGACCTCTAAACCCCAAAACTAGCATGATCCTGCTGAACATTTAGTGTCTGACTGTCATTAACCTCCGACCCCAAACATCAACCCAGTAACCTTCCATGGGTTCTTGAGGACATTGTGTCTCTCCTTTCCTTGTCTCATGACCAGCCGTACTACTCAGATTTAACTCTAAGTGTGTGTGAAAGAGTTGTGGGTGATGGGGTTCATACCATCCATCATGGTCTCTGTAGAACAGTTCTCCTCTTTCCGACAAACTGCGCCTGCCAGGAAATCTCCCATCTTACTAGCGGATTGCTCTAAACGTAGGAAAAAACTGCAGATTAGGTGCTATAAATTGTTACTCTCAAAGAAGCATGTGTCCTTCATTTGACCCCCCCCATGAAAACATGTCCAGGTCATATATCAACCCAAAATCAGAAGAAAAAAGTTTTAGAAATTTGTTTACGTATATTTTTTGAGAGTTTTTACTATATTACAATAAAGTACTGTAATAAAATACGTATTTATATTTTAATCAGCATAGATGAAAAGGCAGTATGACAATTACTTTCAAATTAAATCAATATTTAAATTGTAATTTACAGTAACATACATTACTGTTCAAATGTTTGTAAGATTTTAATGTTAAGATCATTAAGATTTTAATGTTATTGAAAAAAGGCTGCTTTTATTTGATCAAAAATACAGTAAAACAGTAAATGAAATATTATTACAATTTAAAATAACTTTTCTATTTGAATATATTTTAAAATGTAATTTATTCCTGTGATCAAAGCTGAATTTTCAGCATCATTACTCCAGTCTTCAGTGTCACATGATCCTTCAGACAACATTCTAATATGCTGATTTGCTGCTTTAGAATTCTCATTATTATCAAAGTTGAAAACAGTATCAGAATCATATTTTTTTTTCAGGATTATTTGAAGAATAATTTGAACAGCATTTATTTAAAAAAAAAAAATTGTAACATTGTAAACATCTTTACTGTCACTTTTGATCAATTTAATGCATCCTTGCTGAATAAAATATTAATTTCTTTTAAATAAAAAATTGCAATAATCAGATTTAGGAGAATAATTACATTAATTTAATGAAAATAATGTCATAATACAAAAAATCATGTTGGTCCATAAAATACTCTTAAATTTCTGTAAACATTATATCATTTCTTAGTTCTTTCTTTTGATTTTAGGGTAAGCACCAGTACATGTTTTGTGACGTAATCGGTTAGATGTTTGTAATTCAATATGTTGCATGAAACAAGGGATTTCCCATGCACAATTTGGACTGCACAGTTTCATTTTTAGACACAGCTTTGGGCAACATCGGAGAGAAATCTGTTATTCTCACCAAGAGTTTTATTGGATATCCTGTCCACGGTCAGGATGAAGTCATCCTTAAAGATGATGTATCCAACGATTGAGAAGAGGTAGACCAGGATGAGAGCCAGGACAGCGGTCAAAACGATCGAGCGGCCATTCCTGGTTACGCTCTTGATGACGTTTAACAGCGTCTCCTCTCGGTAGATCAGGTCAAAGAGCTGGAGAGAGAGTAAGATGAGATAGTGTATACAGGATACATGTCGGTGAAAGTGTGAGAGGTCAGAGGTCAGAGTTAGAAGAAACGTCCATGTGTGAAAGACGGATACGGTATGTCTGGTAGAGTGAATGAAAGTGTGTACTCACAAGCAAGCTGTAGAAGAACACATGAACAAAAACTCCAAGGCTGCATATAATGAGGTACAGCAGATGATACAGGAACTCCACGTCCATGATCATGGCCTTGTATCCTCTTGTGAACGTACCGCGATTTCCCACAAAACTCATTAGAAAAATCACTTTATTGCCCACCTGAAAACACAACCATAATGTTGAGAGATTTTATGTTCTGAACAGAATTTTGGCTCATATGTAATGAGCTGAGGTCAAATTTAGCAATGAGAACATTTATTTGTAGCATATCATTACGGATATACCAACAATTGAAGCGCCACCACAAATTACAGGCTGAAGTAATTGCATCGATCCTCAATGTGCATATTATGGCGTGTTTCCATGCACTTATTTCGAAGCCTTACTTAGTGAAACATAAAACCACTAAATTCACACAGCATCACACTATAAAAAAGAATTGTTGGTTTAACTTAAAAAAGTAAGTTACTTGGCTGCCTTTAAATTTTGAGTTTTTGAGCGATTGGTTTAATCAACAGAAACTCAAAATATTATGTTATCTGAACCACATAAGCTGATTTGACAAAAGAAAAAAATGTTGTGATATCAAATCATGAAAATAATATTTTACAGTGCAGTTAATGATTTGGCTAATGTAAACAAGCTTAAATTGTTAACTTTTGCTGAAGGATTTTAGTCTGAGTACACAAACAAATTTTACTAGCTCATGTTGCTTTTTGGAAATATATACACTATCGTTTGAATGTTTGGGGTCAGTGAAGATTTTTTTTTTAAAGAAGTAATACTTTTATTCAGCAAGGATGCAATAAATCGATCAAAAGTGAAAGTAAAGACTTTTACATTGTTACAAAAGCATTGTTGCTTCAATCTTTTGAATTTTTGTATCTTTTGAATATATCATGGTTTCCACAAAAATATTAAGCAGCACAACTATTTAAATAATAATAAGAAATGTTTCTTGAACAGCAAATAAGCATTTTTTTTAACAATTTCTGGAGGATCATGAAGACTGGAGTAATAGATAAAAATTCGGCTTTGCATCACAGAAATAAATTATATTTTAATAATGTATGAAAATAGAAAACTGGGGCCGTATTCACAAAACATTTTTAAGAGTTCTCCTAAATAGCAGTAAAAGTTCTTAGCTAAGAGTTTTCTCTTAAAACCTATTCACAAAGCTGCTGAGACCAACTTTTACTAAGGAATAGAGAGAAGTCTTAAGCTAAGAGTAAGGGCGGGGTTGACCTCGTTGCTATGGAGAATACACACAGTGGTTGGCTGATGGGGGCGGAGTCAGCGATTTAATCATAGAAATATTGTAGAATGAGGTGTCATGTTTCCATATTAAAATAAAGGTTTTAAAATACAAATGTTGCCCTATTCAAATAAATATTTGAATAGTCAAAATAAAATGTTACCATATTGTTGCCATAAAGGTTTTAAAATGTCACTAATTAAACTAGTATATACAGTTAATTGTTCACCTCTTGGGTGTCTGCATCTCAAGAGAATTCAGAATTCAAGCGACAAATTATATTTTATAAACGGTCTTTCTAATCAGCTCGAGAGGAGGAATATATACACAGACGAGAGCCGACTCGCCTATAGTTACTTCGACAGTTTTCTGCATCCCTCCTCCACCCCGCTCCTCACTCTTTGCTGGGGATACGGGGAGAACTTTGGGCTAAATTCCAAACTCGGAGCCCTCGATCCCCTTGGACAGCACACCAAATACGCTTATATATATATATATTTTTTTTTTACTCTATTCAATCATTTGTAAGTGTGAACTCATGAAAACCATTGCCACAGGTTATCAGACAATATTTATTTATTTGTTAAAGTTTTTTTGCCGTCTCATCGTAGATTCAAATCTATAAATCAAAATGTATTGCATTTATGAAGAAAAGGTTTAGCACCCAAGGCTCTATCGCTATTGCCTCAATAGTGTTCAGTGTCTTTGGGTGGATTAGGATAGTTTGTGATTTGGTCTTAGTGACTCCTCTTGACTACTCCTAACGTTTCACAGACTTAGGAGCTAGTTTTAGCGCTAAAATGCTTTGTGAAATACTCTTAGAGCAAAAATTTAGGAATCCTAAAATTAGGACTGACACACCCATTATTTTTAAGAGTTTCTCCTAAATCGGCAAGTTAGGAGCTACTTTTAGCCTTAAGATGTCTTGTGAATACGACCCCAGTTATTTAAATTGTAATAATATTTCACAATTCAGTTTTTGTTTTTTAATCAAATAAATGCAGACTTCTTAAAATTTTCCCAAAAAAATCTTGCGTGTAAAAAAGATTAGTTTATCTAAAAAATTCAACTGTCGTCATGAATTCAACCTTGTAACATTCCAAACCCGCATGAATTCCTTTCTTTCGTGGAACACAACAGATGTTTTGAATATGCGCTTGTGGGAAAAGAGCAGCGTGAACACTCTTCAAAACATCTCCTTTAGTGTTTCAGAACAGAAAGCAAGTCATACGTGTTTGGAATGACATGAGAGCGAGAAAATTATGACCGCTTACATTTTTCAGTGAACTTTTCCTTCAATTTTAAGGTAATTGACAAATTGATAGTTGGTTTGGATGCATATTAAGTGTGCACGCTATTAGGGGAAAGTGGAGTTATTGTGTGAGCCAAGTCCATTTTAACATCAGAGTGTGAAAGCCGAGTGGAATCCCCCAGTGACGCACAACACACCTCGGTGCAAAACACACCGAGCTGACCTCTTACAACACCGCCGACCTGAGCAGTTCACTCACGTTAAAGGCCCCGAGAAGGAACAGGGTGGGCTCCAGGCCGACCGAAAAGATGAGGCGTAATATGGTGGAAGCGATGAGTGCCCGAATCCCGTGAGGCTGGGGCAGAACAATAACTATGGCCAGTGAAACCAACATTGCCGCCCACAGCAGAGCAGAGAGGTGTGGCTCCAGGGTGCCTGAGAAGAAAGAGGTAAACATGTTTTAGTGCCATCAATCAAGCTCTGGGATAAAAATACCACAGAAGTGACATGTTATCATGCCATCTGTCACGGTTACAGCATCACCAGTGCTACAGACCACATGTGTTCAACTATCTCAGGGACTCAACTTCGATTTTGATCAGCAATCCACTGTGTGTTTCTGGGAATTGCGTCATTTTTAGGTTGTCTCAACATGTGCAAACGTCTTAATCTGATCATGGAAATATGAAATGAGAATTCAGTCATCATTTACTCACCCTCACAATTTCTTTTTTCCATGGAATACAAAAGAAGAAGAGAATGAGGACTTGTGCAGCTGAGCTCCAAAAAATACCATGTAATTAAAGATTTCATACAACTTTGGTCTGTTTTTTTTACTTAGAATATCAAGTCATATGTACTGTTATGGTACTTTTATGGTGTTTTGTTTCCATTTTAGGAGCTTTACAGCAGTTATTCAGCAAAACTTCTTCCTTTGTGCTCCACAGAATTAAGTCATATGGGTTTGGGGGAAAAAAACAACAGAACTTTCACTTTGTGGTGAACTAACTCTATTTATGAATAAATATATTTTATCTATGAGAAATAACAGAAGTGCAGATGATACGGTAAGATTATATTCGCTGTCATTACCCATGACTGTTGTGTATCTGAAACTGCAATTCTGTAAATGGGATTCCCAAAAGTACTTGCAGTTTCACCTGTTGAACATGTTCGGGCACATTCTAGCCCTCAGGGGAAAGATGCTTTAAAAAAATAGAAAAAAAAGTTACATAACCCAGAAAGAGTGACACATTTGAATATGTTAAGGTTTGATGAAGCTTTGTCATGAGCCGCGCTGGCATCGTTTTTAATCCTCGTTTAAGTCCTATTCTAGGCGAACGGCATTGAAACATACAGTACAGCAAGGTCTTATGTGGGAATATTTTAGTGGGATTGCTAAGTGGGTGTGTGTGTGTGTGCAGAGAAGAAAAATGAGGTCAGTCGGATTTGCAGGATCTTCACAGAGGCAATCGTTCCAGCTCGCTCGCTCTCCTGCCTGCGAGTAGACCACATGACAGGTGCTTGTTACATAACACGGCGTGCTAAAAATACCACGACTAAAAGATGCATGAGCGTCGGGTACCGAGCAAGGACGGACTCTCGGCCGAGCCAAGCTGGGGTTTGGACCAAAAAGGCTGGAAATCTGTCCAGGAAATCTGCAGAAATGAGTCCAGAGTGATTCAACGGATGGACGTCAAAGTCTCTGTTCCATTCATTTCCACAAACTTACACAAAAAAAAACAAAAAAAAAAAAACACAGACTTCACTGAAAATCCAGGATTCAAAATCTACTTAAACCTGGGAATACAGTTTTAGGATTCTAAAAATGTAAAACAAAGAAACGAGTAAAAATGAAGAAGAAATATTTAAGATTCCTCACTATTTCTAGCTTACTAATCGCATAAGTAAATTTGTGGCATTGATCATGTGACTTCCCCGCTCAGGTTCATTCTTCTAATGAAGCACAAGTTGATGTTTGGAAATGATACAGTAAATATATGCTGGAGATCATCAGGCTTTGATCGTGTCAGCTTGAGTGCCACTGTCATTAAAGCAAAAGTTGGATGTAATTCACAAAATGTTTACGCTGAAAATATTTGTAAAGATAAATAAAACTTTTGTTGTTTGATATCTCTGCGATAAAGTTCTCTTTTGCCTCCTCTTGCACTTAAATGGTTTAAAATTGCTTGAATGTGTAAACTGTCAAGAAAAAACACATGCAAATGATAAACTTTCACTCTGTGATGGTTAAACTTAGCAATTAGTCTGATAATCACATGTGTGCCGAACCATGGGGCCTGGTCCATATAGATCATTAGCACTCCTAACGTACCTACATACAGACATACACATAAAGGTCTCAAACTTGAACCTAAATGCAACAGAAAATGAGGTCAGGAGAGAATGATGATATGCAGGAAAGATTATAATGTCCACCTGCTTCTCAGGTACCATAGAAATAGATTTGTAATGTATAAGTAACCCTATCCAAACTTGACAAGGAAGTGGCTATATTCAGCCCTTTCCATCTAAAGCCCTAGATCTCCCCACAGCTGTACCAGCTATGGTATGCACTCCTGTGCATTGAGGTTGCGCACACTGACCTACTTCTCGAGCCCTGTCTGAATGGCTACATTCTACCAGACAGGGTGGGAGGGGAAGGAACCGGGTGAGCGGCACTGGAACACACTCCTGTGCTGCTGTTACACACATTCTGGAATTCTGTAGGGCCTCTCGCTTGACCTTTACAAATACTGTAAAGGGACCTACTGAACTCTGCAGAAGAGCTTTTATAATCAGCTTTAGAGGTGACGATTGTTCTTAAACGTGTCTGAACACAAGTGATTTTGAAGTGCCCACACTGAAAGTGAAAGTACTGTATGAAACAACAAGAACATACACAACCAGGGCTTGACATTAACACCCGCCAACCCGCCAAATGCGGGTAGATCTCAGCGGTGGCGGGTAAGACAGCCACTCCTGCTAGCCACTTTGGCGGGTTGAATATAATTTCAGCCTACAGCCCAATCAAAGGTAGCCAAGCTCGTCGTAGCACAAAATTACACTCCAATCGCAATTTGTTATCGATTAACTTGCAGTTAGTGAAGGCGGGATATTCTCCTTGCGCCTGAGTAGTCAAATACACACGCACACACCGGTCAAAATGTCCATCGTGTGGAGTATCTCATGTGAATACAGTCTGTTATGGTTTAAGTGGATGTAAACAGGTGGGTAATAACTGGATATGTGTCAGTATATTACGTCCATGCATTCAGCAGCCCAATTAAGTCTGCCATTAATGTTAATCAAACAACAAAAGATGTTAAATAAATGTTAAATAAACCTACTGTATCTTTAGGCTATTTAATTTACTATTGTATTTGTAATTTGCTAATTTGCTTCTTTGTTCTTTTTATATAGCCTAAAAAAAGAACTTGTAAAATTATAAAATGTATCATATTATGGTCATATTACCCACTCCTTGCCCACCCGTACATACCAGCTGATATACCACGGAGGCCTTGATTTAGGTGGTCAATCTGCATTTGAAAGTTTGAAAGGGTTTTAAATCTAGTTAATCGAGTAAAATGACTCAAAATCAAGTAATTTTAGCATGCCAAAGTCAACTTTAATCATATAAAATGTAATTTCCCAACAGCAAAATTGTGGCCAGTGAAAATGCTGAGTGGCTAGTAACACTGCAAAAACCACTAGCCACAGTGGCTGGTGAGCAAAAAAGTTAATGTCAAGCCCTGTACACAACGTATATACAGTTTTGTGAAGCAGGATTATGGACCATTAAGAATTCAATGTGAATACAATAATTCAAAATGTGTGATTAGACTGTATAAATTGAAATTATTTTCATAAACGTACATAAAACTCATTTTCATATTGCACATTTAATATTAGCGGTAAAACTAAATTTTTATATTTCAATAAATATATACCATTTAAATAAATATAAATATAAATAAATAAATATATATTTAGTGCAACACAATAAGAGAAAGGAGATTAGTAAAAATGCATATGAAAGTAGAGAAGGGGAAAAAAAACAAACAAACAAGTTTCTCTTTTTAAACCATTATCACCTTATCCATTGAATGGTAGTTATCCATGCCTGTGGCGCACGCAATAGTAAAATCAATGAAAAAAAAAACCAATTCAAACAGCACGTGAGGCGAAGAAGAAAATGAACTACTGAACTACTTCTATAATTCTTTGTTAAATATCAATCTTCCGGCCTATTACAAACATCGAGTTAGTTTCCTCATTGTTTTACAACCATGTTTATTGCGAGGACAATTTTACAATTTCACCTTTAACATGTTCTCCATTTGATTTTATTGTTTGCGTTTTAAATCGTGACCTATACTGGATGTGGACCACAGCCGTAGAGTGTGTTTTGGATTCCCAGAGAAGCCTTTTGTTTTAGAGACTACAAGAGTTTTCAATTAAAGTCCCAAATGCTCATGTACGTTTTGAGAAAGGGAAAGGCCCAAAACAAAAGCCCCTTCGGAGCCTGACCCCAGCCTGAACAATGCAGAGTTTATGCCAGTCACAATGTGGCACTTATGCCAGTCACAATGACTGGACAATCAATGCTCAACAACATAAGAGAGAGAGTGAAAGAAACACAGAAAGGCCTAATAAATATTAGGTTACCCCATCGGTTACATTTGAATGTAGGATGATATTGATCACAAACTTTAACACAAGCAGCTTGTGTTTAAGCTGTGATGTAAGAATGAAGTAAGTGCCAACGCTTTGTCTTTATCTGGGTCTCTGTTTTCAGGGTCAAATCTCAGCTCTGACATAAACGGGTGTCATATTTCTCTGACATGTATACAAACACACACTTTTGATCAAGAGTAGCAGGGAGGAGATAGACACACAGCCTTAACTGAAGCTTATGAGATTAGGGAAACAGTGTGACATGTTTAGGGAGTCAGGTGACATGTTACGCAAATGATCTCGGATAAGAGGGCAAAAATCAATAACCGGGTTATGCACAAAAGTTACGTCCATCATTACGTCACCCCTTAAAGAACGTTGATATATAAGAGGACATAAAATATAATATATTTAAAATCCTCATATATATCTATTCATGGATTAAATGGCATAAACATGAAATATATGAATATATAAGAGGAGTGTATGCTAGTGAGATAAGTGGAGGAGATCATATCACTCAGAATGAATGAATTATTTATTACGGGTTATGACGGAAGTGAGGATGGCTTTTTTTTTAGCTCTATTATGTAGGGCATATTATGTCTTTCAGGGGTTGTGTGTGCTGAAACTAGGCCAGTGAAGTGTCAAGTTCCAGCATCTGCTGCTGCCTGTACTCAATTACCTCCATAAAAACAGCAATCTGTTCTCTAGCAATTTGTGTAAAGTATGATCAAAGTTGTGGTTTTACAGAGCACTGAAGCATCTTTGCCATTATGAACACTTGGCTTTTGAAGTCTATAAAACACTAGTACCCAGCTTGGAGCAGAGATATATATATATATATATATATATATATATATATATATACACATATACATACATACACACACACACACACACACCGATCAGGCATAACATTATGACCACCTTCCTAATATTGTGTTGGTCCCCTTTTGCTGCCAAAACAGCCCTGATCAGTCGAGGCACAGATTCCACTAGACCTCTGAAGGTGTGCTGTGGTCTCTGGCACCAAGATGTTAGCAGCAGATCCTTTAAGTCCTGTAAGTTGCGAGGTGGGGCTTGGACTTGTTTGTTCAGCACATCCCACAGATGATCGATTAGATCTGGGGAATTTGGAGGCCAAGTCGACACCTCAAACTCATTGTTGTGCTCCTCAAACCCTTTTGCTTTGTGGCAGGGTGCATTATCCTGCTGAAAGAGGCCACATCCACCAGGGAATACTGTTTTCATGAAAGAGTGTACATGGTCTGCAACAATGCTTAGGTAGGTGGAACGTGTCAAAGTAACATCCATATGGATGGCAGGACCCAAGATTTCCCAGCAGAACATTGCCCAAAGCATCACACTGCGTCCGCCAGCTTGCCTTCTTCCCATAGTGCATCCTGGTGCCATGTGTTCCCCAGGTAAGCGACGCACATGCACCCGGCCATACACGTGATGTAAAAGAAAATGTGATTCATCAGACCAGGTCACCTTCTTCCATTGCTCCGTGGTCCAGTTCTGATGCTCACGTGCCCACTGTTGGTGCTTTCGGCGGTGGACAGGGGTCAGTATGGGCACCCTGACTGGTCTGCGGCTATGCAGCCCCATACGCAACAAACTGCGATGCACTGTGTATTCTGACACCTTTCTATCAGAACCAGTATTAACTTCTTGAGCAATTTGAGCTACAGTAGCTCGTCTGTTGGATCGGACCATATGGGCCAGCCTTCGCTCCCCACGTGCATCAATGAGCCTTGGCTGTCCATGACCCCATCGCCGTTTCACCACTGTTCCTTCCTTGGACCACTTTTGATAGATACTGACCACTGAAGACTAAGAACACCCCATAAGAGCTGCAGTTTTGGAGATGCTCTGACCCAGTTGTGTTCACTTGCTGCCTAATATCTCCTCCCCACTAACAGGTGCCGTGATGAAGAGATAATCAGTGTTATTCACTTCACCTTCAGTGGTCATTATGTTATGCCTGATCGATATATATATTCTTTTCTTTTCTTTTAAATGGAAAGAAATACAAATTATATTTGCATAGTGTTTCATGTCAAACAGTAAATATACTTGTGCCTCACCTCCACGTACTCCTTCCAGTGGATAGAAGAATGCTACCAACAGGTTCATGAGGACAGCGAGATTAAAGGAGATGCTGCTCCAAAAGGACATGTTACGGGAACACCAGTACAGGATAGGCTGAGCTGGGGGAGGCAGCAAGTCAAAAAAATTCAATTTCAAATGTTAAAGGAACATGTACACCAACACAACACAATTTGCATCATTCCAAAGTGCTTATTTGGATGCTATCACAAAACTAAAATGGTCTAATACTACACCCCTGATGCACACCATGTCAAAACTCCACGTACATGGTTCTGCCACAAACATAAACAGAGATTTCATTTGGAACCATTTGCTGATATTCAAACAAGCCAAATGTGTAAGTTCTGTGCCCCTAGTGGAAGCAAACTGAATTGCAATCTGTTTGAGCATTGACACGACAACACTGGTTCAACCAATTGTAAGATATTGAAGCGGGATCACCTGTTTGCCTGAACAATAGAAGATGGGGAAATGTTTGAAACTAGTTTGAAAAGCAATTTTCTGCAATTCTGTTTGGTTTCACCAGTACGCCGGAAATTACACATTCCAACTTTTAAAACCACTTTTTTCCACTCTATACAGAAAAATGTAATGCACTCTGGTTTAACGAAGAAAATCTCACGTAATACTAATACTAAATACTTTTATTTCTCCCGAATAGTTTTTTTTTTTTAAAGATTGATTGCATTATGTCATTCTACTGAACAACGCGAGAACAGCTGTGTGTTAGTTTCCATGGCGATATGAAGGACCCTAACCCTATTCTAAACTATCTCAAGCTAAAATGTGATCCACCTGACCCTGTGCATTTCCAATTATATCCAATCAGGACAACGTCCAAATGTACTAACTTTGGCAAGTCTAGTATTCCTTTAAAAATGTTGTTTTTTCCTCAGTTAAAGAATGTCATTCCAAACAAAACACATATTGAATGAAGTTAGGGGCAGTTTTGAAGACATGCAATTTCACCAACCGCACCTCAAATTGAAGTCAAAAACCAAAGAAAGAAGACCAAAGAGTTCAAAGGGTTTCTTAGCGTGGCCAAACCATGTACATGAGCTCGCTGACCTCAACCACCACCTTTGTTTTGACCCATGACTATGTGAGGAGTCTAGCTGGAGGATTTAGTGTCTGAGCTATGGCTATTTTGACAGGGGGTTTTTGTCTGAAAAGAGGAACTGGAGGAGGGGACTTTCACACAGAGGTCGCCACACTCATGACTTAGGGTTGTGGCAACGGAACGTTGCTTCTACTTTGATTCAGCCAGATAAAACCTTCACGTCAGTCATAGAGGTGCATTACTAAATAACAGAGAATTCACACCCTCCTTTTTATTAGCAACTCAACGCCTGAAGATGTAAAGATACGATCTAAAACTGTGGCCAAATGTCCCATGCATGTGAGCCACGCAAGAAAATAGGCTGTCGCAAGCCTCTCTGTCTGTCAATCTGCTTTTTGACGGTTCAGATCCTTATCTTGCACTTTTTATCTTGTCATTGTGGTTCACCTCATGCTCTTCCTGTCTGAGAACTCGTATCTTTTTTCAAATAACCCATTCCCCACTATCCCTGCCTTACCTTTCCAAACCCTTTTCCACAGAAATAGAATTCTGAAATTTGATCATGGGTAATTAAATCAGTACTATTTATTTATATATCAGTTTCATACCAGTTCTTTTAACGTCCCAATTAAGTGGGGGCATTTTTCCAACCAAGCCTCTGAGGTTTCTGGTTCAAGACTAGCAGGTTTTAGGGGCTGGTGGAGAGCCAACCGGAAATGGCTCCAGATTGAGCACCACCCTGTTGGTGGAAAATGGGCTTTAGAGTTCCTTGTTTCCCATCATCTGTTTATTTGATCCCTCACTCAGCTTATTTCCGTAATCAGCTTTTGTGATGTAAGCTGCCAATGTGTGTTTATTTGGGATTTATTCAGACTTCTCCCTGAGCCATCTTCCTCCCTTGTTTCTCAAACTTTCACGCACGAACAAGTAGAACTAAAAACTTAAGCAAACTTCAACATTATTTGTAGTTACAGGTCTTATCTTGTCTGTCTTACATTAGTTAAAATTTACACCCCCTCCCCACTGCCCTGGCTTAAGGGGGTCAGGGTGAGGTATGGATCCCGGCACCAGCGCACCAAAAACGTACCGCACTGCACGGACAGAACCCTGATGGGTCCCTGGAGGCTCTGGGAGTGGAGAGAGTGTGTAAAGGAGCTTACTATATAATAGAGGAAGGGAGTGGGCACGCACAAGGCACGGAGTTTGCGTTACCAGTGGCCTCTTGAGTACCTCGCAGCTTCTTCTGCCAGTTCATCTCATTGAAGAGGTCTTCGGAGCGCAAGAAGAAGTCGTTGATCTTGCTGCCCTGCTCGTCACGCTCCGTGGTGTAATAGACGCGGAGCTTGGACTCCTGGGTTAGGAATTCGCATATGTTGGGGACGGGAAATACAATCTGCTCCATTGTGCGATCCAGACGGACGATCTGTAAGTGAAAAACTGAGCATCACGTGACGTCGTAAACTGTCCGGATTGGCTATAGGGGTTACATTTGCAATGACACAATTAGGTGGACACAATTAGGTTACAAAGTCGATTTGGGTTTTCCTTGTTGCCTCTCAAGGTACGATCACATTAGCAAAATTTCACTGACAAAAAAGATCCATTATCAATAGTGTAGCTATGCATGAAGCACCACTCATACCAAAGTTACTTACAAACCAAGCAGTTTTCTGTTGGTCAATGCAGCATGACCAACTTGAACCGGAGTGAAATCTGTATGGGGAAGTTTTTCTCCCTCACGCGTCACTCCTAATCACATTCCTATTAAAATGACTGGATTTCGCCTGCAAAATTGTCTCGAGTCTCTACTTCAAAGCGTGTCTACAGGATTGTTTTATTATTATATCATTATTATTATTATTTGTGCTTCGTGTCCGTAGCACAAACTTCAGAGTTTTTCCACTGTATGAACGATAGTGATACTGATGCTTATGTACTCCAGTCTGAGAAACTACGAATGGTGGATCAATAATGGCCTCCATAGATGAACACCACTGACCTCAATTTGCGCTGTGTGTTTGGCATAGTACTCCAAAGCTTCATCTCCCTCCCCGTACGTCCCTCCTGGCTTCAGCATGGCCTGGAGTTCCTTGTTGTGTCTGGCTAGCTATGGGTGTATGTGGAAAAAGGGATGAGACTATGTTTGTTTTCATTGAGACAGTGTATATATGTTGTAATGTCCCGTCTGGCCTTGTTGTTTTGCTCATAACACACTTTACCATCAACGAAAGGCCAACGCCTGTCTGAGAAATGCTGGCTCAAATTGAATAAAGCAAACCTGAACTCAGAACTACCCAATACGTAAGTTACTGCACATTATTGACATACCTAATCTATGAATGCTTCGGAATATGATGTCAAATGTCCACCGCAGCAGCATTGTTCAAGAGATCACATAAAAGGTTCAATCCTTAATCCTATAATACACCACTGCAATCATGCCACCCACACCTCAGGCAAACATGAAACATTTTGCCAGTCTAAAGCCTTTAGATCACAATGAATAAAGCTGTATTTCACAACTACTACACAAAATTGTAAGCTGTAGCTGATATAGACAATGAAGCTGGCATTGGAATGCAATTATTAACTTTCTTGCTTTACTGTGACTGTAAAAAAAACTCTGTATATGATGTTATTCAGGTAGCCAGCTAGAAACACGACTATAATTTAACTTTTTAGCAAATTCCCAATATTTTTTTAAAACTGTTTGCTTTCCATGACCTGAGTAGTTGACCTGAAAACGACTGCAGAAGAAGACAGTTTACGTTAATGTGCTCTATAGCGTCTCTTGTGGCAATGCTGAGAATTGTGTTGCATCATGAATTCTGTCTAGGGCTGTCAAACGATTAATCGCGATTAATCGCATACAAAATAAAAGTTTGAGTTTGCCTAATATATGTGGGTGTATATGTATTTATTTATATTTTTATATAATTTATATTATATATAAATACATTTTTTTTTTTACATAAATAACATATATCTCTTAAATATACACATTAATTTGTGTGTATTTATATCACACATATATTATACAAACTCAAACTTTTATTTTGTATGCGATTAATCGCGATTAATCAATCATTTTCAATCCCTAATTCTGTCACACAACGAGACCATAAAAATCGGGCTTGCCAACTTTTGGGCCATAGATTCTTACATTTATGTAAATGTTATGTAATTTTTTGGCTGTCATTTTCAAGTTTAATATGATTTATAAAAAATTATGCAAATATGCAAATTCTGTTATACGGAATCTGAATTTGGTTTAAATAAATGGAAATAAACAATATACAATTGTATTGTAAAAATCTTCTTTTGGGAATACTTAATAAATATATATATATATATACATATATTTCATTTTTGAATCTGCTTGTGTGATTAATTATAGTTTATGTATGAATAAATGTCTTTTTATCATGTATCTAAATTTGATCTCTTTCTCTAACAGCTAAATGCCCATAAAATAGCCGCATTCAATATTCTCACAATGCCCCAATTATCAAAACAACTGAGGGTCAAAGCCCAACAGTGGACAAATAAAGTCTGTTTAAAGCACAGAATCTGCTCCAGTGGTAAAACTAAATGGATTACTTGTTGCTGCAATTATGTATTGACCTTCTGAGCCACAACCTGCAAAAGCATATTTCTCTATTATTTGAGTAAAGTGGCCCTGTCAAACGTACTTTCTGTTCTCTAGTCTTTCATTCACAAACCCGATTCCAAACAGTGTCATTTGGAGGGCCAGCGAAAAAGCTGCCCCGTTTCTAACATGGTTACATAACTGATCCTCTGACGATGACCCAGATAATTACGTGAATAGGCAGAAAATCTATACAGCTCAAGTGCACAGGGGAGGGGTAGAGGGTGATATAATCCAGACATCTGACACAGTGAACGCAGTGAAAGTGTGTGTAAATGCATATTTGTGTGCGTCACCTGATGGGCCAGGATGTAGATGTTGTGACCCACATTTCGAGGAGAAGCGGCATGCTCTTCCTCACCCTGGTCATCATCATCGTTGTGTTCTACCTCAATTTCTCCCTGCATGTAGGCCTTTTTGATCACCTCCACCTGTACACCAACCAAACATTTAAATAATGACAGTAGGTGGTTTTAAGTGTGCCTATCGTACAGAAGGAGCATGAGAAAGATGCATTTTCAATGCAAAGTGTCAACTTTACATTCATATTGCTGGCGTGTGCATTTATTGTTTGCATTTACCAGTTCTTTAGGCCTCATGTTATACAAAATCCTCTCTGCGTTCTCGCTGTCATGTCGGCTTTCCATGATGGCCAGTAGCAGTTTTGAAGCATTATTCTGTAAAAAAAAAAAAAAAAAAAAAAGGCCATTTACGTCAATTATTTTTGACTAAATTCTAAACAACATATCCCATAAAGCTCTGGAGGTGTTCTCGCACCTTGAGCTCCAGCACCAAGTCCATCCTCTTCTTGCCGAGAGGGTTGATGTCATTGAGGATGAGAGCGATGATGATGTCGATACCGTTACATTCATGTGTGGCAATACAGTTCTGAACAAGGGGAAAGATGTTAAATGTATACTAATGTTCAAGAGTTTTTCATTTTTTTGAAAGAAGTTTCTTTTGCTCACCAAGGCCGCATTTATTTTATCAAAAATACAGTAAAAATAGTAATATTGTAAAATATTTTTACAATTTAAAATAACTGTTTTCTATTTGAATATGTTTTAAAAAAGTAATTTATTCCTTTGATGCAAAGTTGAATTTTCATCATTATTACTCCAGTCTTAATTGTCACATGATCCTTAAGAAATAATTCTAATATGCGGATTTGCTACTCAAGGAACATTTCTACGGAAGAGGATTAGGGCCAAGCAATAATAAAAAAATAAAACCATCTCGAGATTAAAGTTGTTAAATTTCGAGAAAAAAGTCGAGATAAAATGTTGAGAATAAACTCGTTAAATTACGAGAAAAAAACTGGTTAAATTACGAGAACAAATTTGTTAAATTATGAGAAAAATGTCGAGATAAAATGTTGAGAATAAAGTCATTAAATTAACAAATTTATTCTTGTAATTTAACAAATTTGTTCTCGTAATTTTACGACTTTTTTCTTGTAATTTAATGAGTTTATTCTCAACATTTTATCTCGACTTTTTTCTCGAAATTTAACGACATTTTTCTCATAATTTAACAAATTTGTTCTTGTAATTTAACGACTTTTTTCTCGTAATTTAACAAATTTATTCTCAACATTTTATCTCGACTTTTTTCTCGAAATTTAACGAGTTTTTTTCTCGTAATTTAACGAGTTTATTCTCAACATTTTATCTCGACCTTTTTCTCGAAATTTAACGAGTTTTTTTCTCGTAATTTAACGAGTTTATTCTCAACATTTTATTTTGACTTTTTTCTTGAAATTTAACAAGTTTTTTCTCAAAATTTAACAACCTTAATCTCGAGATGGTTTTAATTTTTTATTATTGCTTGGCCCTAATCCCCTTCCGTACATTTCTTATCATTACCAATGTTGAAAAAAGTTGTGCTGCATTCTTTGATGAATAGAAAGTTCAAACGAACAGAATTGTACATTTTTGTTAACAATGTAAGAGTTTTTACTGTCACTTTAGACCAAATTAATGTGCCTTCGCTGAATAAAAGTATTAATTTCTTATGATCAGTAGTGTATATTAGGCTCAAAACGTCTTAAAAGGTGAAAATAATTGACAGAAATGGGCTAAACAATCTAAACAAAAGCAAAAAAAAAACATTTACGCACATCAGAGAACAAACTGTTACAGGAAGTGCATTCCCACAAATTTAATATGAAAATTAACCTGCAATTAACTGATTATGGCTCTGGAACAGTGTGCTTCAGTGAGAGACTAATCATCCAATCATTACAGGACAAAAGCACACTGTCAGCATACAAGTACACTACATTTCCCCTTAGAAAAGTAGGACAATGATGATAATCAGTCCCATTATGGTCCTATGAAGTCAGAAAAGTTGCATAATGCCTAGCCTAACACAGATTTTGCAATTAATCTGAGTAGACAATAGTGGGTATATACTGTATGCGTGTCTATGAGTGTCATAATCTTAAAGCAACAGTTCCCCAAAAAATTACAATTCTGCCATCATTTATTCTCCTTAGTGTTTTGAGTTCATGAGAGAATCACTCTTCTCAATCTTTTCAATGAATCAGTCAATTCGGTCTGAATGATTTGTTCCCCAAAAGCATCATGTGCCTAAGTACAGTAGACTGTAGAAACCATTGGCACCGACGGTCTTTACGATCTACAATGCTTTTGGAAAACGCAACCTGATTCGAGTTTAACTCACTGACACTTGATTACTTGATTCAAAAGACTTGGAATATATTTCTCAAATTTATGGTGGTAAACAAGAAAAAAATACAACAATTTTCATTTTTGGGTGAACGATTCCTAGTATAGAACAAAAAGAGTGTGTGGATGTGTCAGGCCCACCTGGTTTTCATGGCAAGGGCCCTGGCAGTATTCTGTCAGGCTCTCCACAGTCTGGTTTATGAGAGCGACGTTCTTCTCGTTAATATAGAGTCCCAGCAGCCCCAGGCCTCCCGTAGTGCTGCCACATATACAATCCAGGAACTGCAGAGTCTCACACACCAGGTTGTAGTTGTTTTTGTTGTTCTGACAGCGAAGGAAGTTCTGGAGAACAGGCAGGGAAAAACAGGATATGAGGACCTTGTGTATTTATAAGTCATATTAGAGCTAGAGGAAGCACAGATAGAGTCGATACATAACTCATAGTATGATAAGGGACAGGATTTAGATTCAATCAAGAATCATAATTCTTAGGGGCAAAAAAGTTTTAATTTCTATTCATATGTATTTTTTCTTTCAATGACTTTGGGAATATCAGAATCAAGAGGTAATATATAAAATTTGCTTACAATGTAACCATCCGCAGGATGGGGTTATGTAAAAAGTTCAAGATACAAACAATAGGTAAACAAAGAAATAATTATTAAGCAATTCACCAAAAGGTTGACGATAAGCTAATTACTGAGAAACTAGCATGAAACACCTTGGAAAATATAAAAACTCTCTCTCTCTCTCTTTTTTTTTTTTTATACTTACATTGTACTATTGATATTTTTCAGTATTGAATGAAATATCTAAACTGAAATTAATTTAGAATTTTAGATATTTATATTTAATTTATATATATTTAAAATATATCAAAATAAACTCCATTTACTTATTTAAATACACATTCCTGTCTTACTATGTACAATTCATCATTGAATGTTATTCAAAAAAATAAAATGTTGTCTTCGCAACCTTTTACTGTAAACTTTCAATCCCTGGCTCCATTCTGGTATCCATTCTCACCACTTTTCCAAAGATAATCAACTGCTGATGTATAAAATCAAGTCCCTTTCTACATCTTTTTCTCAAATATCCAGTTTGTTTGAGAAATAAATCACACTCTCAGAAAAAATGTGTAAAAACTGTACCTGTAGAGTTACAACAGCTTGTCACTGGGGCAGTCCCCTTAAAAGGACATCTTTGTACCTTTTTTACTCCTAAAAGGTGCATATTAGTACCTTAGAGTAACGATATGTAGGTACTAATATGAAGGTACTAATATGAACCTTTTAAAGGTGTATATATGTCCTTTTAAAGGTACTGCCCCAGTGACAAACTGTCATACCCCTAAAGGTACAATTTTTACACCTTCTTAAGTGCATGTTCTGGGTGAATGGCCCCCTAGTTACCAATGCACAATTATTTCAAAATATTCTCTAGTTAAGCTGCTGACCTGCAGTTCACGGTTGTGGTTTTCACAGAGCAGCTGCATGAGGCGCAGGATTGGCTGCATGATCGTTATGATCACGCTCATCTCGTTGTCGTCCTGGTTCTTTTCACCCGTGCTGGCCTGCCCCTCCACCACATTCAGATGCTCGTCTGCGTCCGCCTCCCTTCGGTAAGCAGTGATTGCCTTCTTAGTGGCCGTAGAAGCTTCAATAAGTTGCTCCCGCACATCTTCGGTTACTACTGCAACACACTTGACTGAAAGATGAAGAGGATTGTATTTGTTTAGTGTGCTTTTGCAAGTCTGGGTTGCACAGTTATTCATTATAACCACTTGTCCTATGGTAATTGTAGTTCTGTAGTTCTCCCTGACCTTTCTTGCGTGTTTGGGTCTCCTTGGTCTCGTTGGTGTCCTCGTCTTTAGGCTTGCTGCCCAGATCGCTGGTGTTCACCGTCACAGTTGCCTTAATCTCTTGCTGGGCCAGCTTCATCCGCTCGTAAAACACTTTAAAGAACTTCTCTGACTTATTGTCACCTGTCAGACGGCAGAAAAACGACCGCTGGAAGGGCAGGCAGAAGAGTGAGGGAAAAAGCAATAGAATTGAGTTAGCGTACTGTAAATGAAAGGTAAAGAGAAGGTGGGAGAGAACTGAGATGGGTCATATCAATTTTTTTGCCTGAAATTTGCATCAATCTAAGCACATATCACATATATACAAGGAAAAATAATCAGTTTTTACTTGCATTGTGCTATTGATACATTTTAGTACTGAATGAAATATAAATGTAAAATTAATTTAGAATTTGATTAAAACAAGGTATATATATATATATATATATATATATATATATATATATATATATATATATATATATATATACACACACAGTACAGTCCAAAAGTTTGGAACCACTAAGATTTTTAATGTTTTTAAAAGAAGTTTCGTCTGCTCACCAAGGCTACATTTATTTAATTAAAAATACAGTAAAAACAGTAATATTGTGAAATATTATTACAATTTAAAATAACTGTGTACTATTTAAATATATTTGACAAAGTAATTTATTCCTGTGATGCAAAGCTGAATTTTCAGCATCGTTACTCCAGTCTTCAGTGTCACATGATCCTTCAGAAATCATTCTAATATGCTGATTTGCTGCTCAATAAACATTTATGATTATTTTCAATGTTGAAAACAGTTGTGTACTTTTTTTTCAGGATTCCTTGATGAATAGAAAGTTCAAAAGAACAGCATTTATCTGAAATACAAAGCTTCTGTAGCATTATACACTACCGTTCAAAAGTTTGGGGTCAGTAAGAATTTTTATTTTTGCTTTTTTGAAAAGAAATTAAAAAAATGAATACTTTTATTCAGCAAGGATGCATTAAATCAATCAAAAGTGGAAGTAAAGACATTTATAATGTTACAAAAGATTAGATTTCAGATAAACACTGTTCTTTTGAACTTTCTATTCATCAAATAATCCTGAAAAAAAATATTGTACACATTAAATGTTTCTTGAGCAGCAGATCAGCATATTAGAATGATTTCTGAAGGATCATGTGACACTGAAGACTGGAGTAATGATGCTGAAAATTCAGCTTTGCCATCACAGGAATAAATTACTTTGTGAAATATATTCAAATAGAAAACAGTTATTTTAAATTGTAATAATATTTCACAATATTACTGTTTTTTACTGTATTTTTAATTAAATAAATGTAGCCTTGGTGAACAGACGAAACTTCTTTTAAAACCTTAAAAATCTTAGTGGTTCCAAACTTTTGGACTGTACTGTATATTAGTCAGTAAACGTAAATTTTCATTTTGGGCAAAAATATGATTTTTTTTTTTTTTTTTTTTTTTAATGAAATTATACTCTAAATAAGAAACTAAAACTTCCAGTAGGTGGTCATTCATTCATTTGATTCATTCAAAAGGCTGATTCATTCAGGAATGAAGAAAATAGCTCTTTTTTTGAATGGGTCATTGAATCATTGCTTCACCTGATTGATTCGTTCAAAACACTGATTCATTCAGGAATTACGTAAATGGCTCTCTTTATGAATGGACCATTGAATCATTGGTTCACGTGATTGATTCGCGTCACAGATTCATTCAGAAATGTGTTGCTCGGAGATACACAACAATTTACAGGTAATATTTTTATTGGCAAAACTGAGCAAAAATTTAGTCTCTAAAATAACATAATATTAACTTTACTGAACTGTTGTTTAAAGTCAATATAACATTTGCACTCTTGCTATTGTTGACAAAAACAGCACTCGTATGATATTGCGCTTGTTACTCGTGTGATATTGCATAATCATATGATATAAACATGAGATAAAATCTCATACAAGGGCATTTTTGCCCTGAGATTTTGAATTTTAGGGGCATTCTAACTGCACTCTATAGGCTACATCATGTAGCGAGTTTTTACTGGGGCGGGGCGAGTGCGTTTATATGTGTTAAAATCATTTTAATGCATTATTTGTTCATAATTATTTAATTAAATGTACACAACATTAAATCGACAGCACTAATAATTTATATATATATATATATATATATATATATATATATATATATGTATATATATATATATATATATATATATATATATATATATATATATATATATATATATATATATGTATATATATATATATATATATATATATATATATATATATATGTATATATATATATATATATATATATATATATGTATATATATATATATATATATATATGTGACCTGATCCAGCAAAATGAGTCACAGTGACCCAAATTTCAAAATTGAGATTTTGGTATCAATGGAAAGATGAGACAATAAGCTTTAAAATGATATCCTAGTCAAAGTCATACCTTGAATGGTTTTAAAGATATACCCATTTTAATTATGGTCGTCTGCCCTCTTTTTCCAATTGAAAACCTGAGAAAATCGCTTTTAAAGTTTTTTGCCCATTTTTTTATTGATATCTTTCAAAATCCATTGCATTTAAAGGGATAAACTATTTA
>NC_063064.1:26706507-26774007 GCF_018812025.1 Megalobrama amblycephala
AGTGCTGATTCATTTTCTGTTAATTCTTTTTATCTGAATTGGAATGTTTGCAAAGGATTGTGGGTGATTGGAGGACCTTGATGCATCCTTCAAAACAGGCCAAAAGAAGGATGTAAAATAAAGGATCCTTATATATTATTTTTATTATTTTTATTATTTAACTTATTTATTATTAATACATTTTTATAGTTTTATCAATTTATATAAACCAATTCATTAATACTAATTTAATTAAATATAATATAAATAATATAATTATACATAAATAAATCTGTGCAGTTCCATGAAATAAATGAATCTGCTCTCACCATATCAACCTAAATTCTAAAAAAAAAAAAAAATTACAATTACAGAATTAAATATTAAAATGTTAAAAAAATAAATAAATAAATAAATAAATAAATAAATAAATATATATATATATATATATATATATATATATATATATATATATATATATATATATATATATATATATATATATATATATATATATATATGTTCATCTTCGGAACACAAATTAAGATATTTTTGAATAAATCCAATAGCTCAGTGAGACCTGCATAGACAGCAATGACATTTCCTCTCTCAATATCCATAAAGGTACTAAAAACATATTTAAATCAGTTCATGTGAGTACAGTGGTTCTACCTTAATATTATAAAGTGATGAGAATATTTTCTGTGTGCCAAAAAAACAAAATAAAGATTTTTTTAACAATATCGAGTGATGGCCAATTTCAAAACACTGCTTCATGAAGCTTCGGAGCTTTACGAATCAAATCAGTGATTCAGAGCGCCAAAAACATGTGATTTCAGCAGTTTTTGCGGTTTGATACGCGATCCGAATCACTGATTCGACTCAAAAGATTCATAACGCTCTGAAGCAGTGTTTTGAAATCGGCCATCACTAGATATTGTTAAAAACTTGTTATTTTGTTTTTTTGGAGCACAAAAAGTATTCTCATCGCTTTATAATATTAATATTGAACCACTGAACTCACATGAACTGATTTAAATTATGTTTTTAGTACCTTTATGGATCTTGAGAGAGGAAGCACCATTGCTGCCTATGTATGCCTCACTGAGCCATCGGATTTGATCAAAAATATCTTAATTTGTGTTCTGAAGATGAACGGAGGTCTTATGGGTGTGGAACGACATGAGGGTGAGTGATAAATGACATTATTTTAATTTTTGGGTCAACTAACCCTTTAAGAACATTGGTACTCATTCCCATCCCTAAAAACATGGAGTGTTGCGGATCTTGTTTTATTGGTACAGCTGGAATTTATATAAGAGTTTCCAAGATTGTACGAGCTGTATACAATCAGCTTGGTGCGCTAATACACATGCATGTGTTCTGCGTGACCTTTACGTGCGGCATGACAAATGCACATGGGTCTTCATAACTCATGTGAGAAATGAATAAGTGGCTGTTTCATGAGTTGATGACTTTTAAGGACAAAGGCCACACCCTCCTACATGAAGCTGATAAAAAGTGACAGTAAAGACCTTTATAATGTTACAAAAGACTTCTTTTTCAAATAAATGCTGTTCTTTCAAACTTTCTACTCATCAGAGAATCCAGAGAAAAATGTATCACAGTTTACACAAAAATTTTAAGCATCACAACTTTTTTTTAAATCGATAATAAGAAATGTATCTTGAGCAGCAAATCAGCATATTAGAATGATTTCTGATGTGATTTATGATCAAAATCTTGAACAAATAAATGCAGCCGTGGTAAGCATAAGAGACTTTTCTTTCAAAAACATAAAAATCTTACCAACCCCAAACTTTTGAACAGTAGTGTATATTCAATTTTTAATTTGCAATAATAGCTAGAAATTATAATCTATTATGTGTGTATAATTCCCTCGATAATAAGTTTTAAAGGCTGTCGGAACCCTTGCCAATGTCATTGCATTTCATTCCCATCTAATCCTAGTTGAAGGCCTGTCTTAGCCCTTGAACCCATCATAACTTGATTACAAGTCATCAACATCAACAAGCCAATCCAGGCAAGGTGACCAGTCACAGTCCAACAGGAAGTAGACTTTGCATGTGCAGGTGAACGTGGGCAGTTCTCTAATAGCAGCCTCAACGCACGAAGCAAAAGGTCAACAAGCAACCGCCTCCCCGTCCCCTTCTCGTCTATCCGAGCTCTTGGCATCAACAAGAGGATGTTATGTAAGATCTATTTATAAGTGCGAGCTCAATCAGTGCCGTCGTCGTGCCCACCCGGCTGCGTAACCACGGGAACGGCTTGCGCTGTGGTGGTTGGGGATGCGGGGAGATGTCGACGGGCGGCTACAAGGCACGTCCTTCACACTTCAACAGCAGTTTCTCAACAGCAGCTGAGAGTCTGCAACACAACACGCACATAGGCGCACAAACTCAAGGATTTCAATTGCACTCACAAATCCATTAGAGAGCACTAAGGATTCCACACAAGGCAGACCATAATAATAAGAGATGGGGGGGGGGGGGGGGGTTAACCCTATAAAGCCTACTGTATCATATCTGATACTCAAATTTATAAGGACTCTAAATAATCATTTAAAGTCATTTAAATCATTTCAAAATGTAAGTATCAAACATGATACATCAGGCTTTTGAGGAACATCTAATTATAGATCTCTATCATCATTGTATTCCATTGCATTATATGTTTTGCTCCCCACAATCAAAACTATAGAGCTTTGATCACAAAAGCATTTAAGGGCCAGATTTACTAAACAGGGCAAATTAGAATGAGAGCACAATTTCAAAAAAAGCACCAATGGGAGTGGAAAGTTCTGCATGTGATCTACTGATGACGCGCAAATTAGAGAACGCAGACGCAGCTGGATCATTTCCATAATGACCAACGCAATCCAGAAAGAGCAGCTCAAATTAGCGTCTGGTTTAAGACATGCTTTTTTTGGGCCGGTAAATACTGGCGCAAATACCAGTAAATTGACTAGCACAAACCTTAGTAAATCACCTTGCATGATTCATTTAAATACTCTCCTACCATAAGTCTTGCATCTGAAAGAGAAACTCCTACAAATACATATGCAATTAGGTCACCCGCAAAAATAACTGTGTCCACGCTGTCTCAGCAATAATATTTCACTGTGTGGCTTTAGTAAATCCTGATAGTAGTTTTTTTAACGGCAAAAGCGATTTTGCACTGACACAAGCTGTTAGCAATTCTGGCCCTAAATATCATCTTACCAAGACATATTATTGGGAGATATGACAACTAATATTAATGCACGTTTTATGTAAGTAGTCTGTTAAACTGTTATAAAGATCTCATTGATTTGGGCTTAGTCTACACATACAAGGGTATTTTTATAAACTGAGTTTTTCCTCTGTTAAAATTTTTTTTAAAATTGTGTCCACATGAAAATGCAAAAACACGTTATGAAGCGCTTGTCAAGAGCATGCCAAACCAACAGGTGGCAATATAACGTTAGCCGTGTTGGCCAATCAGAAGCCTGGAAAAAAGGTTATTACCGGTTCCGGTTCTGACGTCACAAGCCAACATTTTCGGTTTCACTGTCTACACAACAACACTGTAACCGGAGTTTCTAAAAATATTCACCCTGGCAGGAGTTTTCAAAAATGTTCGGTTTCAGTGACCAGATACTGTGTTTGCATGTGGACGAACGGCCAAACCGCATAGAAAAAGCTTTGGATTTGAAAATACCCGTGTTTGTGTGGACGGGGCCTTACATTACAAGCTTTCAGAACTAGGGATGCAACGATGCAGCCAGAATCGATTAAATCAAAATTCGATTAAAACGTGATGATTCAAGTCAGTTGAGATGCTAAATGAATCGTGATAAATTTGGGGGCTTTAAAACTACTTTTAAAGTAGTTTTAGCGCACAGCGCTGCTTTGTTTACAGCTGTAACCATGAAAGCGCTGAATTGCCGCTGTTCCACCTGCTGTCAGACAGTAAATTTGCATTCTCATGCAGCCCGTCTGCTGTTATGAAGTTTTATGTAGCATATTTTCACAAAGCTAAAGTCTGAATATTCTGTTTTTGCTTTAAATGTTAAAAATTATACAATCTAATTTAAATTAAAAACTGCTCATGCGTGCAGTATCTTTGTTGGGATCATGATTAAAATGCAGTGGTTGCTTCTAATTTTAAATGGCTACAGATAGTTCAGCCTGTAATAGAGTAACAGATCTTGTTCATATGAGGAGATTTCTTTTATTTGTATTATTTATTTATTTACTTGATCTAGGAATTGTTTTAAAATTTCAATTTAGTTTTGTTATAAAGATATTTCAGTTTCACAAAGAAATTTGCAGCATTTTCAGAAATAATAAAAAGACACTTTCATTTAAATCTCATTTTGTAAAAAAAAAAATCAAATCGTGAAACCAGTATTGTGAATCGTATCGAATCGTGAGTTGAGTAAATCGTTACATCCTTATTAAGAATACCATCTTACTTTTTGACCATATAAACATCAGCTACTGCACCAAATTGCATATTTTTGTTCAGTTTGGGCCTTCGAATAAAATTTTAAAACATTTCCTCCTCAAGTATGAGCTTCATTTTCTCACTATAGCATACTAAATGAGCCATAAAAGTCTAAATATGCTCAATAATAAAAAAAAAAATAATCTTTTTACTTTTTTCAAACATATTTAATCTAAAGGTTTAATAAACTGAAAAAAAAATCAAATTAGATTTTTCTGACTATTATTATTTAATATGTCAGGCTTTACAGGGTTAAAATAGCTGGATGTAAATACAGCCAAGGCCAGACTCAAGTGCTGCACTCTCACACTCACACCTGTTGTGCTTCATTACACTTGTGTGTGTCTGGTTGTGTCTTGTGGGCTGTTTGGAGTTTACGGTAAACAGAGAGGGCCGTGGGCAAAAGCAGAGCTATGCATGCGACAAACTTCAAGTGCACAGATCATCTCCAAGGACGATTCTGACCGTGACAAAGTCTGAAAAAGTGTGTAAATATTTATAGGTCATGAAATTAACAAACATATAAGCACCTCCCACACACACACACACACACACACACACACACACACACACACTGGGTGCTTGTTTCAGGCTGAGTTATGTAGGTCATAAGCTAATGTTTAACCGTGCATTTATGTGGCAGGCGACAGGTGCGGGGTGTGACCTTAAACCTCTGGAGGAGTCCTCGACTTTGAATTTGTATCCCGCTCAACCTGTTGCCATTTTTCCAATATTACATAACAGGCCTGACTATAGGAAGAGCCGAGGTTTTGAGTTCAAAAGAGTCATATTGCTATTCTTCTGCATATACTCCACTTTTTAAACATCAATGAGAAGTTTGAAATGGAGCCATGTGAGAACCTGATCAGATGATGACAGCCAGAATAAAAAAAAAAAAAATCCAATAATAGGGTCAAAACAAAAGCCCTGACCTCTAGATCCCAATATGAAGGCCAATTGCTAAGGCTCAGGAATGGAGACCCTTCTTTCCCCTCCCAGGTGCCGTGATACACATTTCTATTTATACTTTCTTCAGGAAATCGCCGTGCCTTACGTGCATGCGTACGTGCCAGCTGGAAATAACATGGCACATCTCTCAAATTCAAATTAATGTATCACTTTCTCTTTTTAAAAGAGACTAACATGCAAAATAAGCTGTAAAGCCATTTGAGAATGCTTAAAGGGATAGTCTACCCAAAAAAATTAAAATACTGACATTGTTTACTCACAAAAGATGATATTTTGAAGAACGTTTCAACTGTTTTTGCCCATACAATGAAAGTCAATGGGGTCCAAAAAAAAAAAAAAAAAACAGAAAAAGAAAAGGGAATACAGTATATATATATATATTTTATTTTATATTGATTATTATAGTATTTATTGATATTTTGAAAAAACTTTTTACATTTTAGTTAAGATTTTAGTGATTTTGCTACAATATGTGATTGTCATTTTTTTTATATTTCTATATATCTTTATTTTTATTATTTTAGTACTGTACTTCAACTTATTTATTAGGGCCCAAGCGAATTAAGCGCACAGGGCCCTCTTGTTCTTCTAAGGATTATTAGGGCCCAAGCGAATTAAGCGCGCAGGGCCCTCTTGTTCTTCTAAGGATTTTTTTTTTTTTTTTTTTTTTTTTTTTTTTATTATTTTTCCGTCTTCCGGGGCTTTTTGGGGGCCTTAACATGCTCAAAAACTCTTGAAAATTGGCACACACATTGGAATCCGCGGCCATTAGGACGCCGCAGAGGCTGGTACCCGGGCGTGGCAGGGGGGCTCGACAGCGCCCCCTTGAAAAAAGTCTGAAAATTTGGTCCATATATTAAACACGCTTGCACGTATTAGTATGAAACTCGGTACACATATAGACCTCATCGGGCCGAACAACTTTCGTGCTCTAAGTTAAACGCCACGTCAACAGGAAGTCAGCTATTAAGGGTTGTTTGAAAAACGCATGCTCTGGAATTTGATATACTCCTCCTAGACAATTAATCCGCTCGCCACCAAACTCGGTCAGCATGAAGTCAAGACACTGATGATTAAAAATTGCGATTGCGATTGGATTTTTGATATCTCGAACGGTTTGGCCGTGGCGAGGCAACGAATTTATGGCGAGAAAAAGGAAACAGGAAATGTGTTATAACGTCTGCATACATGTATTGATCTTTATGAAACTTCACGAGTGTGTTGGTTGTAGTAGTCTGATCACATGGATGTGAGTATTGTGAGTCAAAGTTATAGCGCCACCAACTGGCAGCAGGAAGTGTATCACTTTTTGAAATGCTTTGAGATCACCCTCTTATTTTTACCTGATTTGCTTCAAACTTCATCAGTGTAATGTCAATACACAGCAGATGTAGACCTATGACAGGATTTTTGATATTTGAAATATTGTTGCCATGGCAACAGGTCAAACTGTAATAATATTCTTGAGTGTTTTTGAGGCTCTTAACATGCTTCAAATTGCATGAAACTCGACACACACATCAATATTGTCAACCAGTAGACATGGACAAAGCCATAGAAATGGGCGTGGTGGAGGGGCTCAGTAGCGCCACCTTTTGACAAAAGTGGGGGGGTTAGTTTTTCCTACAGTCACCAAACTCGGTACACATATTGTTCTCATCAAGCCGGACAATTTTCTAATTTACATTCATTAGCTCCGACCAACAGGAAGTCGCTATTTTGGTTTGAATGTTAATTTTTTGAAAAAACAGGCTTTACATTTTATACTACTACTCCTACAGGGTTTATCCAATTTATACCAAGCTGTTTTTAACTTGTTGCTAACACATTGAAGTTGTTTAATTGCAAACGGATTTTGGATATCTCAAACGGTTTGGCCGTGGCGAGGCAACGAATTTATGGCAAGAAAAGGGAAACAAAGTGTTATAACTTCTGCATACATTAATTGATTTTGATGAAACTTCGGCTTAGTCTTCGTTGTACAAGGCTGATCACATGGATATGACTATTGTGATTCAAAGTCACAGCGCCACCAACTGGAAGCAGAAAATGTGTCACTTTCAGCATACATTGAGATCACCCTCTTATTTTTACCTGATTTGCTTCAAAATTCATCAGAATAATGTTAAAACTTGGCACATGTAATCCTTTGAAAATGGGCAGGGAGGAGGGGCTCTATAGCGGCACCTTGTAGTGCAGTAAATGTGGAGTGAATTTGACATAGTACTTTGATGTTTAACCGTTTTAAATGCCTATTGCCCGCTGTGCACAGTTGCCCTGAAGCCACCGGGGTGGCGGTGCCACCGGGCTTGGGCCCGCCATCGCTGCTCGCAGCTATATTTTTAGTTAAAGTTAACAATAACAACACTGGAAATTTAGTTAAATATGTGGGTCTTTGGAATACTTGATTCTGATTGGTCAATTGTGACATTACACTGTATGGTCAAATATTTTAGCATAATGACAGGTAAGCTATGCGATCTTTTTCCTCGGCAACCTATTTCCTACATTTCTCATATCATTCTGTGGTCTCTTTCTTCTCACATAATATAATAATTTCTCAATACCTACCCAAGATGACATTTAGCCCATGCAATTCACCAAAAAGGTATCCCATAATAATCTATGATGTAAAAAAAAAAAAACCAATAGCAAATTCATGCTAGCCTAATGTCTGTTTTCCACTCTTGAGCAACCTTTGACATGCTGCATAAAAGTGTATTATTAATGACCGCCTATTTATAAATGGACTTTGGCTCTGTGAGTATATATGTGATCTTCTAGAATGAATGATAGGAGTATATAACATCCTTCTGTCACAGAGGTATGTATTCGCCAACGTCATAGAGCAGAGATTGTGTGTGTGTGGATAACTGGTTAAGCGTCTCAGGCTTTCTGCCCACTTGCTGCAGAGTGAGTGGGCGACAGCTTCCGTCACGGGTCATCCAGAACCTGGCTGTTCTCGCACACTCTGCTTTTGCACTGTACTCTCGCTGTCTCTCATTCCCTCCTACTCCTACTTGAGCATTGCTCACCACAGATGAAGTCCCGTCTGCCCTTCCGACTTCTGTCTGGCCTGGAGGTTTTACAGTATATAGCTGGAAGAATACAGGCCTTATTTGAGCGAGCGCCAATGGATTCAGCCTTCAGGATGGCTATGTCAACCTCCCTAATTTTCTCTGTTCGGTTCATTGTGGGACGCTTCAAGCATGTGAAATTGGAACTCATGTATCCTGTGACCTCATTACTTTTCAAAGGCAACCTGTGACTTTCAGATTACTCTGGTGGGTGGTTTAGGAAAAGCAATGATAAACACAGACTTGAGGCCTAGTCGTGCCAAGTGCAAATTTTAAAACAAAACTAGATTAGTACATTTAAAGTGGTGTTTGCTTGTGTAAAATTAGTCACAACAATGCTAAGGTGTTGAGGGTGATCGCCATGGCATTGAAGCTACTAATGATGCATATCATAAAAATATCATACAGCGATGAGCCTCTTTTATGGAGGCCAGGTCCATTTTTTTAATAGATCAGACGGCAATCATTTCATTATTCCATTTTTTGAAAATCAAATCGAAATTCGTTTATAAAAACACCATAGTTCTACCAAGGTCTGTACAGTTAAAAAAGGATGAATTATTATATACAAAGAATAAAATGTAAAAAATATTTTAATTAAAAATTTAAAAATACATTTTTAATGCATTTTTAAAAAACCTAATGGTCACTATAAAACTATAAACTTAAGCAAATACATCTTAAGACTGGTTTTAAACAACAAAAAAACGTTTTTTTTTTTTTTTTGGTTGCAGTGCAAAAAAATAAAATAAAAATAAATAAATAAATAAATAAATAAATAAATAAATAAATAAATATATATAATTAATTATTTATCAATATAGTTTCTAGTCTAGTTGGACTCCAATTATTTGTTAATAATATAATAAAAATATAGTAAAAATAATAATAATAATAATAATAATAATAATAATATAGTAAAACATAGTAAAAACAGTAATATTGTGAAATAGTATCGATATTTAAAAAAAAAATGTTTTTATTTTAATATATTTTAAAGTGTAATATTAAGCATTACTGTAATATATATTTTTTCAAGGATTCTTTAATGAATTTTTTCTGTAATAATGTCAAATTCACTTCTGTCACTTTTGATAAATTTAATGTATCCTTTCTGAAAAAAGCATTAATTTCTTTCAAAAAAATTTTTTTTTATATATTTTAGTGAATATATAATTTACACTGAAAAGTTTTGACGGCGTCTCTACTCATTTTATCACAGTGCTTCACAAGACACCACAATAAATGAGCGGAAAAACGATTTGCACTCGAGTCACGTCCTCTTGTCAAATCTTTCCACAATAGCAGCATTTTTTTCACTGCAGAAACAAACAAGAAGGCTTAAATGGAGCGAGATGAACCTCTTTGCACGGGTCAAGTTGGGCACAGCTACTAAATTCTGTGCCACTGACCAGCAATGCCCATGCAAAAGAAACCTTGCACAGTATTGTTGTTTGGGAAAGTCCCTCGCTCTTACTGTATTGTTGTAGCCGCTCCATATTAGGCATGTGGTAAAGCCATGGGCAAGTGCGCACACATATACAGATATGCGCTTCAACACAGATCTGGAAGTAGGGGAGGGCTAGACAGCATGTGGTTGTGCCCTGTCCCACTTCTCTTTGTGTTCACCAACACACTTCCCCTCAGATGGCACACACCTCGTACTCTCTGCCTGCTCTGCTCGCTCTGGCTTCAACTTTTGCATAATCTCTCTGCTTCCTTATTATTCAGTCCATTACCTCTCTCTCTTCATCTTCCATCCCTCTTTTTCCCTTTCCCTGGTAACAGTGTGTGTTATCCTGACGACCACCCCAGAATACCTCTGTAAACAAACAAATCGTGGAGGGGAATTTGGCTTGTGTTGTTGTGCAGCTTCCAAACAAATGCCTCTCTGTGCGTGAACCAGGCCAGCGAGCTCCATATTATGCAAGTCAAAGTATTGCGATTCATCCTCTGATAAGTTTCAGATTCACCTACCACAAAAGACCACTTGTATGACTCTAATGAGGGAGCTAAAACAACAAGTTGATGTCTCTTTTTTCATGGAAGCAGCATTAAGCCAAACCCCATGAAAAACCCCATTATGAAAACCCATAGGAAAATCTCAAGGGCACCGTTGGCGAATTAGTCTTCCAGGTTTAGACGTCACAACGGCAGCACTCTATTCAAATAGGAATTTGAGTGATAAGGAGAATCGCCTGAGGACGAAAAATTTGGCATGCAGATTGTGCTTATATTCAAGGTGGTCATTTGAATTTGTGGTGCTGACCAACAGAAAGCTGCTTGGTTCGAAATTACTTCTGTGTAAATAGTGCTTTATACATCGCTACGCTATTGACAGAGGACCCTTTTTTGCAAGTGAAATTTGACTGACTACTTACACCCCTCCAAGCAGGATTCGAACTGGCGTTTCCGGCATTAGAGGCGGCTAGGCTAACAAGGATGCTAAAGACCGCAGTCTAATGTCAGTCGCTAGTGCACCTCTTGAGGCCAGGGGAGTGAGGTTACACTCACCTCCCTAAACCTCACTCCAAAATGGAGTCACGGCACCAACGTAACCCCTCCGATTCCACTTGCACCATTAGTGTCAGTCACTAATGCTCCTCTTGAGGCCAGGGGAGTGAGGTTTACTCACACAGCTCTTACTAGCTTGCCTCGATTACACTCACCCCCTAAACTTCACTCCCATCTGGGTCACGGCACCACATCCGGTTCTACTTGTAATGCTAGTGTCAGTCACTAGTGCGCCTTTTGAGGTCAGGGGAGCGAGGTTTACTCACACAGCTCTTACTAGCTGGCCTCTGTTACACTCATCCCCCTAAACTTCACTCCCATCCGGGTCACGGCACCAATGTAACCTAGCCGGTTCTACTTGTAACGCTAGCGTCAGTCACTAGTGCGCCTCTTAGTGAGGTTTACACACACAGTTTTTATTAGTTGGCCTCCTTTACGCTCATCCCCCTAAATCTCACTCCCATCCGGGAGTGAGATCTCACTCCCCTCCGGTTTTACTTGCACCGCTAGCTTTCTTGGTTTTATCCTATCCACATAATGCGTTATACCAAATCCACAAACCTAGGGTTCGTTTGTTTGGCCCGTTTCACTTCTCCTTCTATACCAGGTCACTCAGTACAGTCATCCAATTACATGGCTTCTTTTATCAATGTCATGCCGATGATGCACAACAGGGCTGCGCCTACTGACTCAACTAACCTTTAAAGAGCCTTAAGATATAATCTAGAAAATCTCCAATCATTTGTCACGTCTACATTTTTTATCAAAAAGCTTTAGGGAAAAAGCATCTTCAAAGCCTAAAGCATATGATTCTGAAATCATACTTTCATCTCAATTTTAAAAATCTCATGTCTGGGCTACATTTGACCTCAAAATCAAGAGATAAGAGTAAAAATTAAAATTTCCCTATTTGAGGAACCATTACATTTTATTGTGGCATTATTTTAATTCAGTTTTAATTTTGCATTGATTTATTTTTTATTAACTAATTTTTAATTAAAGCATACCCCTTTTTACTGTAATATTTTATATTTAAATTAGCATAATTTAAATGTAGCACAATAAATATTTCAATGATACATAAATATATTGCAAATTTAAATTATTTTCATAATATAATATAAAAAAATATAATATCATGCAAAAAATATATATTTCCTGTCCTAAAATAGGCTTACTTATTTTGATTTTGAGTGGAATTTTGGCTTAGAGATGTGGTAGAATGAAGTGGATATGGAGTTTGACAACCTGCAAACCAAGTTTATTTACTGAGAAAGGTGTAGCAGAGAACAGCAGAATAAATCCTCTTAAAAGAAGCTGATTTACAATGAGTAAACTCAGTAATTCCCCTGTTAACACTAGAGAATGTTACCCCGCACACACACACACGTCAAAAAAGAGCAGACTACCCCCTAGTTCTCTCTTTCTTTCATGTGGTTTCTTCACATCCTTCAAAAGACACCCAAATGACTCTGCAAACCGGCTGCAAATGTGTCATGCAGGTTATCCACAAAACCCCTTTAGCGCTGCAAGAATGCTTAACCAATCTAACCCAATACAATGAGGTTGATGCTGACAAATGCAACAGGTTTGTAACATTATCCGGAATTAAAGAATTGACAGGAGAATCTCATGTAACCTGTTAAGAAAAAGGGCATTTTTTTAATGCACTGTAAAATTATTTACAAAAAAAGCAAATGCATTTCCACTCTCAACTCTTATTACCATAATGTAAAAAAATAAAATAAAAAAATTGATCAAGGTAATATGAAAAAAATATGGTATTTAAAAAAGTGGTTTTAACTATATTTTTATCTAATTTCATTTAATTGTTATTATTTTTTTCTACTATATAATATTTTTTTGCATTATCTTGTACCTTTTAAGATTTTTTTTGTTACTATTATTTTTAATGTTCTTAATTAATTAATTTATTTATTAATTATTATTATTATTATTTTTATTGATTATACCTTTTAATTAATTTCTTCTAGGGCAGTTTATTCTGGGTTAGTTGGGGAGGTTAATTACATGGATGGATGGATGGACGGATGGATGGACGGATGGATGGAGAGTCTAATGGAACGGATGGAGGGTCAGATGGATGGATGGAACGGATGGATGGATGGAACGGATGGAGAGTCGGATGGAACGGATGGAGGATCGGATGGAAAGGATGGAGGATTGGATGGATGGATGGATGGATGGATGGATAGAAGGACAGATGGACGGATGGACAGATGGACGACAGACAGATGGATGGATGGATATTCTTTCATAAGGATATTATTATGGTATTATTATTATTATTATTATTGGGGAAATGTGCTTATCTTTCAAAAAAATGTATGATGGATGGATGGAACGGATGGAGAGTCGGATGGATGGATGGATGGATGGATGGATGGATGGATGGACGGACGGAGAGATGGATGAATGGACAGATGGACGGACAGACGGATGGATGGATGAATGGATGGAATGATAGGTGGATGGATGGATGGATGGATATTCTCTCATAAGGATATTATTATGGTATTATTATTATTTTTATTGGGGAAATGTGCTTATCTTTCAACAAAATAATGTATAATACATAATATATAAATTATAAAATATATAATATATAATTTATTGTAAGTCATGGTCGAGCACCCACGGAAAAACATGAGATATAATCCATTCATATTAACCAATCAAAAAATCAATTGAGATTTGGGGAGCTCTCTGATTGGTGGATCTCACATCAGGTCCCCACGGGTCACAATACACATAATTCTACCATTATTTTCAGCATTACAACATAATCTGACGCAAAAGTTTGTGCTTTCTATTTTTTGCATGATGATGAAGTGAATTTTAAGTAATCAACAACAAAATCATCAGGAGCCGGTTGCACCAGTTGGACGTTGGATGTAAGCTCTACGCTGGACTGTTACGTCCAGCTTTCCGATGAATATTTACACCTGTTGCACCATCTAAAACTACGACTAGGCGCAGGTACGCTTAGCGTAGACGATGCACGTACACGCTGGCATGTTCTACAGCACTGTTAGTTAAGACGGCGTTCGCGTTACTATGGTTATCAATTTGAATTTATTGGCTCCAACGAATAGATGAAAAATGACTGCTGAGCAGAAAAAAAAAAAGAAAAATAAATTACTCAGATTGTGAAACAAGAAAAATTATTGAGCTATTCAGTAAGAATATGCAACCTGCTGAAATGAAATCTTTCAATAAATTCCCTGTCTCCATATATATAGCTAGCATCTAGAGGATTGGTCCGGTCTCTTATTACTCTTTCACACCGGAAAGCCCGTTGATCATGTAGCCTGTATACCAGACGCGCCATCGTCTCAACGTTTTTATTTTTCTTTATTTTCACCATGCAAACAAGTCAAGACTTCTCACTTTACACCTACCTTTGACTAGGCGAAAGATTTAGTCTCAGACTTGCGCTACGCCCAGATGGTGCAACAGGTATTAATTTATTCTTACGACCGGGTGTACATCCAGCTGGTGCAACCGGCCCCAGGTATGCCAGCGAGATAGCGACAACGCTCACAGAATGAATATGTGTTTTGTTTGGTTGGTAATGTTCTTAGCATGAATTCATTAAGCACAGTATCACACAAAGAAAAAGATAGTCTACTACTCTTGAAAAACTAACACCAAGTACAATTAGTAATGAGAATGGTAAAATGTTTAGGGCATAATTTGTTGTGCATGTGTCATCTAGTTATTTTTGGAAACAGAGGTGAATTAGGAGTTTCTAATAAAAAATAAAAAAAACGTGATGGTTATGATTGTTTAAGGACACTTTTATCTGTGTGTGTGTCCCTGTATCTCTCCCTCTCAATCACTTTTCACTCTTTTAGCCTCTCTCAATCACAAGAACACACAGTGACCCAGTTAGCACAGAAGAGGAGCTGTCAAGTCTGTTTTCTGCATTATTCACCACGGGCTTGGCTTATGTAATCCAGTCATGTGAGCGCCTCTACGTGTGCCTGTTGGGAAGCCGGAGTATCATCAAGTAGAATGCCTTTGCTAATAACAGGGCTGATTATGCAACGGGCCTATTTACGAACGCACCCACACAAAACACATGCGTGAGCACAGAAACTAGCCCTGCCAGCCCGGGAAATATAATTGCTCTACAATCAGAACAGCCATCCCTCCTTTGACACTGACTGCCTCCGTCGCTGCGAATCACCCTCCCCGTCGGCGAGCAGCCTAGCGACGAGGATAGCGATTTGCCAGGTTGCCATAGCAACCTCTTTGCACCCGCAAAACCCTGGCTGGGCGACTGCAGACAGTGACGTGTGGACCTGCTCTGCACTGGACAGCTTACAGTTGACGATCCGAGTGCTCGCTTTGCCTCAGTGTCACAGAATAACATGCTACTATTACACTACTATTACTACTGTGCATAAAAACGACAGATTACCTATTATGTTTGCCAAAATGTGCAGTATACAACCATTTCCCAGCAGGGTTATTACAGTTAACTAAAACTAAACCATTAAAAAAAAAATGATACTTGAAATAAAATACACATTAGCAGAAATTAAAACAAAAAAGTAAAAGTAAACAAAAAAAATCTAATTGCCAAAGCAACATTTCCCATTTTCATTTAGTTTAACTCAATGTACTAAGAACCAAAACTAAATTAATAAAAACTATATACCCATATTTGAAAAAAACAGTAAATAATAAAAAGAGACACACGCATGAAAATGAACTAAAATGAAAAACAGAAATAAAAACTAATTCAGAATATTTAAAAAACTATAATAGTATCTAAGTGATACTAAAATAACTCAATTTCCAGATTGCAATGTGTTCGACGTGAACTTCCATTTTCAGAGACGACTACATTGTAAATAAACATGCATTGCAAACAAATGATGAAACATGCATTTTCTGTTAAGATGCACAAAAAATACTTGAAAAATAATACGAGCTGCCAAATTAATCCACAAAATTGGATTAAAACTGCAAAATACCCATCTTTGTTTCCAAGATGATAACAAGACACCACTGTAGCACCATGCAGCCATGTGACAAAAGTAATGAGGTCATGTGACAACGTAGTATACTACAGTTTGAATGTTATTCGTGGAATAATGCCTACATTACTAAGTTTAACCTACTATATATGCATTTATAAATAAAAAAATAGTAGACAGCATAGCACTCAGAAAGCTTTTATTCGATTCCTAAAAATAGCCTTTGTCTCTGTGTTCCTTCAATTCCTCTCTCTCATTTTTGCCCTCTCTCTAAGAATCCAAGCTCTCTACATTTTCTTCAATTTACCCACTGACTCCTCAGTGACCCGAGATATCTGCCCTGCCTGCAGCAGTCTTATTGGTGTTTTCTTATCTCAATTCAATGCATGCTCTCCTTCCCTCTTCCTGTTTTGCACCATAGGAGGATGCCCTGCATTTCAAAGGAAAGGACACGGCTTTCCTACACAGATATGAGGTATGCAAAAACACCCCAACTTGCATCAAAACAGCAATTCAGATAAAGATTTTGGATTTGCTTCAGTTCACGTGGTAATTAGCCCTATCATGTATATACCTTGTGTAGCCCCGCCCCTTTTTAGCATTGTGCTCGTTGCGTTCTGTCTTCCGGTTTGTAATTCCGCAGCATGAAGGTAAGATCTTACGGATTTTGAATGAACGGCTCGTTTTAAAATCTTCCCGGTCTGCCGACATCTATTACGGCATCCGCTTTGAACATTACAATGCTCATGATAACTTTCATTAACTCTACAATAAGCTACTTACTCTTCGACAGCGATGCCATAGACAGAGCTACCGCTAAAAACGGGAGTTCAAACACAAAGTTCTATAGAAGGCTGCGCTTGTTTCTCTGGCACATCTGTTCTATACTGTTGATTATAAAACGCATAGTTCCGGTCCTTGATTCTGATTGGTTGAGCCGCGTTCTAAGCCATTGTACACAAATACACCTGTGACCGAAGAATGATATTTTTGATCAATAGCAGCATTACATTTTTGCATCTGTGTGTTTATTTTATGAAACCTTGTCGGGAATGTGAAATAACTGTTTTATAAAAGCAATAAGCCTAGAACAGCTAAGGGGGTTTTATGTAAACCACGGCTTATTGCTTTATTTTACCACACCTACACTGGATCAGCTGACTCTGAGCTCACTCACACTGTCTCTGTTGCAATCATTGTTTACTATCTGAATTCACTGTGTGTTTGCACATGACATGAGTTTTAAAAGCAGAACAGAGGCAACTCATACTGTCATATGTCATAAAACCAACCCTTATAAACAACACCACAATACAATAATAATAGTTAATGAATTATAGAAATAAACAAATATTAATGTAGATATTATAATAGTAATTAATTGCAGATTAAAGCAGAATATAGAATATTTGAATAACAATTTAAACAGTTATTATTGTAACATTTAAAATAATGTACAAGATTAAATATAAAGAAAGGAACAACACAAATGAAAGTGAAAGGGAAAGCTCAAACTCACCTGTATGACAGGGTTTCCTCCCTCCAGCAGAGCGATGGCCAGCAGGATACTTTCCTGGAAGATTCGGTCACTTGTGGCGTTCATGATGAGGTCAATGACCAGGTCAGACGCACCCTCCCTATCCAGATGACACTGAACCTCCGCCAGGCTTATCTCCCCTCGACCGCCTGCTGAACCCCCACCAACCACTGGAGTAAATAATAAAACCATCAAAATGAATAATAATAACAATAAATAAATAAATAACTGCTCAAAAGTTTGAGGCATTATGATTTTTTTTAAAGAAATTATTACTTTTATTTTGCAAGGAAGCATTCGATGCATCAAAAGTGATAGTAAAGACATTTAATGTTACAAGAGAGTTCTAATCTATCTTTCCACAAAAATATTAAACGGATAGTTCACCCAGAAATGAAAAATCTGTCATCATTTACTCACCCTCAAGTTGATCCAAACCTGTATGAATTTCTTTCTTCTGCTGAACTCAAAAGAAGATATTTTTAAAATTGTCGGTAACCATGCAGTTGATGGGCCCTATTGACTTTCATAGTATTTTTTAGTATTTTTTTCCTACTATGGAAGTCAATGGGGCCCATCAACTGCTTGGTTACCCATATTCTTCAAAATATCTTTTTTTGTGTTCAGCAGAAGAAAGAAACAGGAATATTGGCTTAATAAGGTCAGCGCCTTTACATGACAAATTATTTGACAATATTCTGATATTCAGTTAACCTTTTCTTGTGCATGTAAACATGGTCACTGAAAAAGTATTGTATTAATTACAGAACTAAATGATAAATTATTATTTTGTCTAAATACAGGTCTTCTTCTATAAAATTCCTGCCTTTTATAAAATTGTAATGGTACCAAAATAATAATGGCACCAAATCATTACTAAATCAAAATGTAATCAGTATTAAGAACCTGAGCAGGCCTTTTTGATGAGATGTTGCACCAATTTTGCTTAAAATCTAAGAACTCAGTGGCGGTAAATTATCAAAATTATGTATATGTGCAGGAAAAATTGACCTTTTCGGTAAGTTAAGGTCAAAATGACCAAATCCACATATATGGACATCCTATCATCTGGTGTCAATGTCTCCTAAACACATTTATGCTCTAGACTTTCTTAAGTAGGTGTGTCTGGTGGCTATTCAGACAGGAAGTGTGGGTGCCATGTTCTTGTCGCCTGGCAACAGCGATGGCTCTAAATATATAGGACACGTAGCAGAAGAAAGTGGACGGGGGAGGGAATCATCTTTAGCAGCGGGGAATTACAAAATGAAGTTTTTCTGTATGTTTGAAAAGGTTCGTTTGTATTATAACAAACACACATACAAACACAAACCTGCAGGAGTCTTAGTCTGTCCCACAGGGGTGAGCGGCCCGTTGCTGAAATTGGTCAAACTGTCTCGCCTGCCTCCCGGCTTGAAGTTGCCATAGTAACGGTTTACCAGGACTTGCCTCAAAGCTTCACTCTGACAACAGGGGAAAAGGGCGGAGTAATGGGAGGGGCATTATGACAATCATAATCACTGAACATCAATGTACCACCGTGACAGACGACATCATCAAATGGTGAATTTAAAAATGAATAAATAAATCATGAAAACAAACACACTTAAAAACTTCTACTTTTTTTTTTTTTTAATAAAAAAAAATACACATACTTCCACAGGTGTTCAATGTAAAAAAAGAATTTGTGGTAACAAAAATAGGTTACTTAAAGAAATCAGAGAAAAAAAGTGTGCATATCACATTTTTTGACATCTAGGTCTTTATCAGACATAAAAAAGCCTGATGAAGATCTGGGGGTCAAACTGCTGCAGATGTCCAGGAATATTACTTGAAGCCTGTATACTGTTCAAAAGTGTGGGATCACTAGTAAATTATATATATATATATATATATATATATATATATATATATATATTTTTTTTTTTTTTTTTTTTTTTTTTTTTAAGAAATATTTTTATCCAGGATTATCAAAAGTATCAGTATTTTAAAAGTATCAGTAGACATTTCAAATATGCTGTTGTTTTATAAACTTTATAAACTTTTTATTCAGTAAAGAATAAAGAATCCTAAAAAATATATGATATTTTTCCACAAAAATATTAACTGTTTTCAACATTATAATATTCATATAATATTATAATATTAACATAATAAGACATGTTTCTTGAGCACCAAATTTATTCACAGAAATAAATTCTATTTTAAAATACATTCAAATAGAAAACTGCTATTTTAAATTGTAATAATATTTCACAATATTACCATTTTACTGTTTTTAATCAAATATATGCATAAGAGACTTCTTTCAAAACATTTTAAAATTCATACTGACTGCAAACTTTTGAACGGTATTGTATAACAAATGCATAATTACTTACAATACACTTTGCAATGGATTAAACTGCTTCATTATGGTACTTAGTAATATTAATGCTACACCTTTAAAGAGCACAAGTCATTATAAAACACTTGCCATTGGCTGGGATCATATGACATGAGTAAGTTTTATAACTGTGTCTAAAGGTGTATTATATAATGCATTTTACAATGAAAATCTCAATATGCGTTACATAAACAGGCTTCAAGTAAAGTGTTATCCAATTGGTTTTGTTTGTGGGATGCTACTCAACTCCTCCTCAAGACCAATCCCATACGTTTGATTAGTGCAGTCAGAAAGAGGTCAGAAAGGAAAACAGAATCTGATAACACTAGATCCCTTTTCTTAGTCGCACCTGACCTCATAATACCCGAGACCTCGGATACGAGACACCACACCAATTAAGCGTAATCCTAATTCAGTGATTACAGAGATAACCGTAACCCGACTGCTCGCTCAAAACACCCCGAATCAGAGTGGGTGGAAACACACACACAAACAAATACAACATAAAGATGTTTATCGCCTATAACACATCCATCACCACCTTCAAACCTATAGAGCAAATAGTCATCCCGGTTTTTCAGTGAAACCTCCACCCGTTTGGAGCAGACAGTAGAGTGTGAAGGGTAAGTTTGTGAACGGGCGGCTCAAGCAGTGGCCAGGGTGGGCGTCACGTGCCCCATTTCTTTACCTACCCTTCTCTGATCCTCCAGTTGCTTCTGTGGCTGGTTTGGATCAAACTCCTGAGTGACGTGAGTTAGCAGAAAGCAAAAAGGAGGGAAGAAAAATGAGAAGCATAAAAAAAAGAAGGGGGTCAAGACTGAGAACATTAGTCACTATTTTGACATGCAAGAAAAGTGGGGCAGATTACATCATGCAGTTAAATAAGAGGCATGGGATGTGTGTGTGTGTGTGTGTGTGTGTGTGTTTGTGTGTGTGTGTGTGTGGGAGCAGACAGACGCTGGGGAACATCAAGCAGAGCAAAGTAACACAATCAGCTTTAGTTTATCCATAAAATCTTGAAATATTCCCTGAAAGGAAGTAGGAATGGGGTAAAACAGGAAGACTAATAAATAATACACGTCTTAATGTTTGTTTTTCAATTCCCTGTTCTTTAATGAATAAAACTCAACAGGATGTTTGTTGCTAACCTATTCTACAGGCCATCTGTTTTATGTCGGACTATAGTTGTGCTTCTACGACAGCAATAGCGGGAATGAAACCATGTTAATTACATAAGCACCATACAGGGCGCCAAAGCCAGAAACGCAAGCCATGAGTGAGAGGAACGGGAGAGAGAAAAAAAAAAAAAAAACTTTCAGATTACATAATGGAGCCTGTGTACTATTGACACACACTGCTGCTCATGCCCCTTGGTAAAGCACTTGGTTTGCTTTTTGTCCCTCTTTCTCCCTGTCTGTCATATGGTTGGACATATGTAGGTGCATGTAAAATGTTGGCCGCCACACCAAAAAAAAAATGTAAGTGACCACCCACTTTTTAGCACCCTTGGCTTCAGAAGGTTTTTTTTCCCATTTAGTTTCTCCACAAGCATTTAAAAGAAAAATGTAAAACATTAAGAACTAGTTCACAGAATGAATAAAAGACTGTGTGATGTCTCTGTCTTTTATAAAGCAATGCAAACGAAAATCAAAAATTCATGATAAGATACATTATTATATTCTGGCCAGTTCATACTGCACTGAGAGACGCTGACTGACAGTTCATCTGGTTTTGTCTGTCTGCATTTGTCGGAGTTGGTCGGCTCTCATTTTCACCAATTGAACATGTTGAATCTGTGTTTGTCCGGTCGTGGGGTAAGAAAGTGACGTACTGTAATCTTGTGGTTGTCAGCGTTGTTCGTGTCTGTTGGTGCAGTATGAATTGCTGTTAATAATTACTAAAATAATACTTTTTTATTAAAGGTGCCATCGACCGTTTTTTTACAAGATGTAATATAAGTCTAAGGTGTCCCCTGAATGTGTCTGTGAAGTTTCAGCTCAAAATACCCCATAGATGTTTTTTAATTAATTTTTTTAACTGCCTATTTTGGGGCATAATTAGAAATGCGCCGATTCAGGCTGCGGCCCCTTTAAATCTCGCGCTCTCCGCCCCCTCCCGAGCTCTCGACTCTATCATTGCATAAACAAAGTTCACACAGCTAATATAACCCTCAAAATGGATCTTTACAAAGTGTTCGTCATGCATGCTGCATGCATACATCGGATTATGTGAGTATTGTATTTATTTGGATGTTTACATTTGATTCTGAATGAGTTTGAGGCTGTGCTCCATGGCTAACGGCTAATGCTACACTGTTGGAGAGATTTATAAAGACTGAAGTTGTGTTTATGAATTATACAGACTGCAAGTGTTTAAAAAATGAAAATATTGACAGTCTTGTCTCCGTGAATACAGTAATAAACGATGGTAACTTTAACCACATTTAACAGTACATTAGCAACATGCTAACGAAACATTTGGAAAAACAATTATCACAAAAATAATCATGTTATCATGGATCATGTCAGTTAGTATTGCTCAATCTGCCATTATTCGCTATTGTCCTTGCTTGCTTACCTAGTCTGATGATTCAGCTGTGCACATCCAGACGTTAATACTGGCTGCCCTTGTCTAATGCTTGAACATGGGCTGGCATATGCAAATATTGGGGGCGTACATATTAATGATCCCGACTGTTACGTAACAGACGGTGTTATGTTGAGATTCGCCTGTTCTTCTGAGGTCTTTTAAACAAATGAGAATTATATAAGAAGGAGGAAACAATGGTGTTTGAGACTCACTGTATGTCATTTCCATGTACTGAACTCTTGTTATTCAACTATGCCAAGATAAATTCAATTTTTAATTCTAGGGCACATTTAATAATACAACTGTTAATATTCACAGGGCTATTCAAGTAGTTTAATTCAAGGGCCGGATTATCAAATCAAAAAGTTGAGTTGGGCTTGGGGGGTCTTATTGGTAAGAATTATTTTATTTATAATTATTATAGGCTTAAATGAAAGTATTCTGACAGTGAGACTTGGTAACCACAGGTAAAACCATACATGGCTACTCACTACTGCTGTCAAATGATATTATGAAATGTTATATTAAAAAAAAACGCCTAAACACAGGTAAAAACTACACACATCTTCACAAAGAAATTAATTACATATTCCCCTACCCACCTAATAAATATATTGCGATATAAATGGCTATAACATAGTTTTCAATATAAATATCCCACGTTTCCACAAACCATGGTAAATTACTACAATTCATTCATTGTAAAAGTTTGTAAGGGTGGTGATTTTGGGATTTAAATGTCTTCTAACTTCATTCATGGCACGTTTCTCCTGTTTTCCTCATCAGTCTTGTTGGGAATGTTGTTTCATCCGCTTTAAAACTAGTTTAATCATCGAATGATTTGTGGTTTGTAACCGAGGGGTGTGTGTCGAATTGAAATGCTTCTCACTGGATGTCGCAACGCTGTTTAATAATGGTATCTGGGACCGGGAATAAACACAGCTCCTTTAAGCTTTCGTTCCGTTATCCACTGGGCCGTGCTACGTAGTTCAAAGTAAACTAGTGAAACACATGAAAACACTGCTATTTGTTCGGTATTTGTTGTTACTGACCGAGAAACAACTTCAGATGATTCAGTGACAGAGCGGTCCGAACGAATCCAAATCGTTTGACCAATTCACATTAAAGAAAGAATGGAGAAAAAAAGAATGATTAATTTATGAATGATTGGTCTCGCTGGTTCAGTCAACAGAAATACGGGACAAACATAATAACTGCTGAAATATTCACACAGAAAACGTTTCTCAGGTCAGACGGAGGAACGTGCATGGTACGAAGAGAGAAGCTGCAGGCGCCACTGCGTCCACGTATCTAACCAAATTTAACCGCACCGCCAGGAAAAGAGGAGGAGGGAGGTTGGGGTGCCCTCGTGCCTGATGAAGATGATTGGCTAGCCGGATTTGGCCCACAGGCTGCCAGGAGAATAGCCTATATATACACTGTCCTTTTTTTTTTTTTTTTTTGGCTGGGCAGTGTAATTTTAACTCATTTGCAATGCTTCATGGGAGCGGGATGTCAATTTGGTTAGTAAACTTTGATTTTGAGTAAAACATTTCAGAGAAAATCAGAGAAAAAGATGAAGTACAACTTAACGTCTTTTATAAAGCAATTAGCTATCCCGTGAAGCATTGCAAATGAAAAACACAACAGTAAAATGTGAAAGTATTGACTGGCAGTCATTCATAAGATATATAATTATTATTATTCATTACTATTCTTTGAATTATTATTCTTGATATATTGAATTTAATAATACTTACCATTATTATTAATTATAAATGAAATCAAATATCTAAGTTTGAAAGTTTAGAGATTCGATTTCATAATTTGCAAGTAGTGACTGTGGAATCTCGTTATCAGCAGCAACTTCTCTGATTGGAGGATCTTTTTTCAGAATATTTATAACCAAGTATTTGGTCAGTAAACACTTTTTTTTTTTTTTTATTAAAAATTAAGTTAAAGAAACACATATCATTGCTTAACCTCAGAGCTCATGGTACACTTGTCTTGAAAAGTTCACGTGTTATCAGGTAATTTCTCGATGGAGAAAATGAATGGGATTTTGACCTCCAGAACCCAAATGTTACACTCTAATCAGCAACTCCAAAAAGAGGTCAGCTTATCTCCAGACTGGGGGGAAAATATCTCAGAGGAAAGGAGTCATGTGTGCCAGCGTGGGGCTTTGTTTTCCCATTTGCATGGGCAGAAATGACTCAAAGGAGAGAGAGAGGGGTGTTGCAATGCAATGAGACAAGGACGTGGTATGAGACAATCAACTATGCAACAACCCATATTCCCACACCCCGGCCCAAAGGTGTGGGGGGGGGGGGACGGGCGAATAGAGAGAGAGAGGCTATTGCAATGTAATGAGGAAAGGACATGGTATGAGAAGTTCAACTACTGTCTGCAACAACCCATATTCCCACACCCCAGGTGGCGGGGGGGTGAATATGTGTTGGACACACCTCTGCTAGGACCTCTGGTTCTGGTGGGGGTGCAAGCTAATGGAGATAAAAAGTCATGAGTTAGTTAATGCATATTAGCCTCTGGCATTGATATATCGTATTTACGCCTTTGACAAACTAGAAAGTCATTAATGCACAGTGCATCAGACCCATCATATATAACCAGCCCGAAAGAATACACTTTTCTACACTAAGCGTCTGCAGTTTGCGAAGGCTGCACATTCATCTATGCCAGCGCAGGGTTGTTTGACCTCGGCTGGCTAGCCTACGTGCCAGCTTCTTATCAAAAGGGGGTCATCTCAGCGGGAAGACTGAATTTGTATGAGCTAAATGTGCACACATAATAACTGATAAAAAAAGGCTTAAAAAGTTCAAGGTATCCATACTGAATCTCAAGCAGTTATGTAATGTGCTCTCAAGCCGTGACTTGGCAGAAATGAAAACATTACCCTGTTAAGTGTTACCAAGTTGGGCGTGGAAAAAGTGTTTTTGTGTGTGTGGCTGATTTCCAAAACGGTATGAGCAACTTGTTTGGTCCTGTTACAACATTTAATCCACCTGGATTTGAGAGTGTAAGTATTTCCACAATCATTAGTGCTTATTTTGCCTTAGTGTGACAGAAAAAGACAAAAATCAAAAGTCGTGCAAGAGCAAGAAGGAACGAGCAAAGCAGGCGACATGCATGGCATGCAAACAGTTCCTTGTTTGACATGTCAGAGACAACGGTGAGGACCAGACTATCGACAACAAATAATCATTCCGATAACATACAAAATGCCGATTGCTTTCATAAAAATGTGTTTGCTCTGAATGGATGCAAATAGGAAATTTTGAGCACATTGTCTGGAACCATTCTAACATAAAAAGAAAGAGGGGGGTTCTAAATTAGCAACATCTGTGACGCACGCGCATGTTTGTGTGAGTAATACTGCAACCAGTAAGGAATCTCCCTTTCTGCGACATCATTTTTCAGCTGGAAAATAATGCTGCTGCAAAACACAAGGTGTGAATGTGAAATGTCCCTCTCTAGCCACCATAAAAGCACGCTTTCATCATATGCTATAAAAACACTTTCTTGTGAATTTCCCCTCAAGAAATCAATACAGCACATCCATTCATATGCACATCCTTTCAGCCATCCGGTAATAAAATCTAATTGGATTTAATACAGACTTTTGAAAGAGCTCTTGGCTACTTTTTCTTCCAGTGCAAGTTGCAAGTTTGTGTCACAAGTGTGGGTATGAGACAGTTCACACATTCACTGATGTCACAGCTTTATTCTTTGCGGTGCATGTCAATGGCGAGAAGCTTCGAGGGCTCGTTTAAAACAACGTCATTGTGGGCAAAAGCAAGGTTGGGTTTGCAGACCCATTTTAAAACCTGACTGTCATAACATGAGCTCAACATCTTGAAAGTGTGACCATCTCTAAGCTTTGGTCTAAAGACTCAAGGCATCTGACTCGGTGACCTAATTTATGCATTTCAGTCTAACAAGACGGAAACTGAACTGTGGCTGTATCAGAAGAACAGAAGGGTGATGAGGGCTTTAGGATGTTGTATGCCCACCCCTCGTGCCCACCGGATGGTCTACGGCACTGCCTGTGTCTCTTGGTAAACAGCCCGTCGCACTTTTATTGGCAATTACTGCAGAAGGTCACACATCAGTAAAGAGCCTGGATTCCAGGAAAAAAAAAAAAACCAGGAAAAAAAGAAGGGCAGGTCTTATGTAACCTCTGATAGAGAGCTGGCGGGAGTCCAGGAATCGTGCTGCACAAAGGAAAGGAAACTGGGACAGAGGCGCACCCGGAGACGGATGTGTCCACAGCTCCCCCTGATGGGTGACTGGAGAAGTGCAGAGGAGGAGCTACGGATTACACAGGACACATGAGGACAACAGACCCCGACTGACACACACACAACTGGAACTAACTGAATCTACTGAATGAATGAGAGAGAGAGAGAGAGAGAGAGAGAGAGAGAGAGAGAGAGAGAGAGACAGAAGAGAGAGAGAGAGAGAGAGAGAGAGAGAGAGAGAGAGAGAGAGAGACAGAGAGAGAGAGACAGAAGAGCGAAGAAAGAAAGAAAGAAAGAAAGAAAGAAAGAAAGAAAGAAAGAAAGAAAGAAAGAAAGTGAAAAACGCACAGGAATGAAAAAGAAAAAGGCAAAAGAATGAAAAAAGAAAAAAAGAAACCAAAAAAGGCAAAGGAATGAAAAAAAAGGTGAAAGAACAAAAAAGACAGAAAGAGCAAAAACAGAAAGAGCAATAAAGAAAAAGGCAAAAGAACGAAAAAAGAAAAAGGCGAAAGAAAGAAAGAAAGAAAAAGGTAATAATAAACCAATAAAGAAAAGGCAAAAGAACTAAAAAAAGAGAGTGAAAGAGCAAAAGAATGAGCGAAAGAAAGAATGAGCGAAAGAAAGAAAGAGCGAAAGAAAGAAAGAGCGAAAGAAAGAAAGAAAGAAACCAAGAAACCAAAAAAGGCAAAGGAATGAAAAAAGGTGAAAGAACAAAAAAAGAAAGAAAGAGCAAAAACAAAAAGAGCAATAAAGAAAAAGGCAAAAGAACCAAAAAAACAAAGAAAGAACCCGGAAAAAGCGAAATAACGAAAAAAGAAAAAGGTAAAAGAAAGAAAGAAAAAGGTGAGAAAAAGAAAGAAAGAAAGAACAATAAAGAAAAGGCAAAAGAACTGAGATAGAAAAAAGAGTGAAAGAAAGGAAGAGCGAAAGAAAGAAAGAGCGAAAGAACAATAAAGAAAAGGCAAAAGAACTGTAAAAGAAAAAAAAAGAGCGAAAGAAAGAGCGAAAGAAAGAAAGAAAGAAAGAAAGAAAGAAAGAAAGAAATAAAGAGCGAAAGAAAGAAAGAAGACTTATGGCTGAGAGAGACACAGTTGTGATTGTCTAGCACAGTCCAGGTGAAGGACACACACACACACACACACACACACACACACACGTTACATAAGCTTTCCCTGCTCAGCAACACAGCCGCATCATCAACCTAAACCCATATTATCCTCCCCATCCCTCTTACATCACACACACACACACGGCCGTATCCCAGAGACTTACACTGTGATGCGAGACACATTCTCTTATGTAATATAAAGATGAACAGAGAGAGAGGAGTTGTATGTTATGTGAGTACAGGCCAAGGATGGTCCATCAATACATGTGCTGGGAACACGTGTAAGTGTGAAGAAGAGCTCAGACGCACACAACAGGTGTTTCCACACACAGACAATTGACTGTACCCTTGTGTGCGTGTGTGTGTACATGTATATACGTTTGCATATATTTTATGTGTGTGTATAATTATATATATATATATATATATATATATTTATTTTATTTATTTATTTATTTTTAATTATAATTTTTTTTTTTTTTTTTTTTTTTTTTTTTTTTACATTGTCCATTTTGAAAAAAAATGTTGTCCTAGATATCGGGATGAATATGCACTACCATTCAAAAGATTGGTAAGATTTTTAAATATTTTTGACAGAAGTCTCTTACGCTCACCAAGGCTGCATTTATTTGATCAAAGACACAGTAAACAAAAAAAAGTAATACTGTGAAATATTATAGTAATTTATAATCTTTTTTCTATTTGAATATATTTTAAAATGTAATTTATTCCTGTGATCAAAGCTGAATTTTCAGCATCATTACTCTAGTCTTCTGTGTCACATGATCCTTCAGAAATCATCCTAATATGCTGATTTGCTGCTAAAGAAACATTTTGTCTTTATTGTCACTTTTGATTAATGTGTCCTTGCTGAAAAAAAAAGCATACAAAAAAAAAAAAAAATCGTACTAAACCCAAAATTTTGAATGGTAGGATATGCATATATAAAGATGAACATATATTTACAATACTGTAACTGTGATTTTAAAAACGAGGGATGAGTAAATAATATTTTCTTTGAAAATCATCATGACCAGACGAACGCTGTTAATAACTTGTATGAAGAACTAGAAGTTTCCTCTAGAAATGCCCTCATCAGCACTTCAGCCTTATCTTTCACTAGTAAGAATGTACAGGAAAAAAAAAAGCACATATTGCATTTTTAAAAATATCAAGCTTACTATTTGACATTCTGTTTTTTTCTAAGAAGGAGGGTGTGAGTTACTCTCGTAAGATGCACATTTCTGCTGACACCAAAACTGAAACACCCATAAACACACCCTTTACTGACCTTATACACTTCTCCTGCTATACAAATAATAAAGGGGCTCTTATACAATTATGAGACTCAAACAGAAACACATACACACAAATAATAATGCAACGAGTGCTGTCATTTTTCTTGTTCACCCATTCCACACAACCACATGAATGTTCAAGAACGTTCACACACGCCTTCCTGTTATGATGAGACTGGGTCGCATTTCATCCCTGGAACTGATAGGAGAGCAGTGACTATAAATATAGTATGAACTCTCACCAGCTTTTCCGACTTCAACTCAAACATGCAGATGCTCACTTTAAATTTGTATTTTAACATTTCCACAGCGCAGATAAAAAGAAGTCAATGGAAAGCAACCACAAAGAGCAGTGTTACTCATAAAGTGCTTGCATTGCATAAACTGAATACTTACTGTAAGACATTTGAGTTTGGAAATCTCCCATTGATTTTGACACTGTTAGAATATTCACAACTCAAAATCCAATTTAGCTATGTCGTCAAAATATTTGCATACTGGATTATTATTGGTCGCCTTTCTTGCATTTATTTACACACTAAATTTGGATTGGGACTAAAGGTTGAGACGCGTTTACTGCAACATGCTAATGTATATATCTATGTAAATATCTGTTCATTAATAAGAATTTCAGATGGGTAGATCCAATTCAGAAATCAAATTTTCGGTATTCCTGCTTCAATTCTAACAGAGCCTGCTCTTTCTTTAAAGGGACAGTTCATCAACAAAAAAAAAAAAAAAAAAAAAAAAAAAGAAAATTCTGTCATCATTTATTCACCCTCAAATTGTTCTAAAGGCCAATTCACACAAGGTGTGATACCCCTGTTGGCGTCTGTTGCCGTTGGTCAGAGTTTGTTTTCACCCGACTGAACATGTTTAATCGGCGTTTGTCGGGTCGTGGAATGTCTGCGCGGTGTGAACAGTTTTCCAACAAACGGCAACAAACTCTGACGTAATCTGACCTGGCTACGAACCGTTGCCATGACGATGAGGCAAGTCCCCTGCAAAGACAGCTGTTTGATCGCGCCTGCGCCTCACTCACACATAACAAAGCACTGCAAACGTGACATTGCAGCTTGTTCGTTATAAAAAATAAAATACAGTTGAAAATGTATGTATATATATGTATATATATATATATATATATATATATATATATATATATATATATATATATATATATATATATATATATATATATATATATATATATATATATATATATATATATATATATATATATATATATATATAAAACACAAAAGGTACAATAGTCCATAATGCAATCCGTGCCATTCAGCAAGAGCAGCTGCTCCACTTCACCGAAAGAAAGTGAGAGCAACGCAGGTTTACCTTCAGTTTTTCGTTTTTTAATAATTCGTTTTGGCTTGTTTAGCTACATGGTTGTATATGCGTATGGTCTCGTTAATAAAAAGGGTCGCGCTAAAAAAAAAAAAGGTTTAAAATCCGGTGTATACCAACCGCACCGCAATAGGTTACGATCAGATCAATGGCTACAGCGCTTCGGATTTCAGGTTAGTATTTTTGTTTTGCCTCAATACTTTAATACAATGAAAATATATATGATACTATATTATTAATATAATAAACTTGCCTGACAATATTGTTAACATGGTTACACGTATAGTTGTGGAATTTTCCCAGTCAGACGTCACTCGTTTGTCTGTGTTTGTTGGGGCGGTGTGAACATGACAGTTTTTTCTAATAGAATTCTAAATCCAACGGCCAACTTGTTCGTTGGTGTTTGTTGACGTTTGTCGGTGCGGTGTGAATTGAAAATCGGTTCATGTGAGTACAGTGGTTCAATATTAATATTATAAAGCGACGAGAATATTTTTGGACCGCCAAAAAAACAAAATAATGACTTATTTAGTGATGGCCGATTTCAAAACACTGCTTCAGGAAGCATCGGAGCACAGATGAATCAGCGTGTCGAATCTGCTGTTTGGAGCGCCAAAGTCACGTGATTTCAGCCGTTGGCAGTTTGACACGCGATCCGAATCACGATTCGATACACTGATTCATCTGTGCTCCGATGCTTCCTGAAGCAGTGTTTTGAAATCGGCCATCACTAAATAAGTCATTATTTTGTTTTTTTGGCGGTCCAAAAATATTCTCGTCGCTTTATAATATTAATATTGAACCACTGTACTCACATGAACTGATTTAAATATGTTTTTGTACATCTTGAGAGAGGAAATGTCATTGCTCCCTATGGAGGCCTCAATGAGCCATCGGATTTCAACTAAAATATCTTAATTTGTGTTCTGAAGATTAACGAAGGTCTTACGGGTGTGGAACGGCATGAGGGTGAGTAATAAATGACTGAATTTTCATTTTTGGGTGAACTAACCCTTTAAGCTAACTAAAACTTACTATGCAATCATTTACACTTGATTCTACTTAGATTCATTACATACATTTAGTCCCAAACCTCACATTAAAAGTTCATTTCACAAAAAAATTATTTATAGTGGTGATTATAAACTGCTGAAGTTGCGTTTATATGGTTTGTCAGATCAAGAAATCAGAAACTAAGATTGAGCTTTCCTCCACAAGCCATAATTTACCAACTTACCTGGTTTGGCTACATTTCAGTTTCACTAGTTCATTAGCATAATGTGTTTTTGACCGGATTAAAGCTAGTAAATGTGTTATTACAACAAAAACTCTAGTGCAGAACCGGGACACTATAATGACTTGTGAGCTTAATGTGAAAAACACAGTGGTAAAAATGATATTTCACAACATCCCTGTTAACCACGTCAACTCCTTTTGTTGTGTCTCAGCAGTAAATGTAACAGGAACGTAAACTTGAATTAACACTACACAGAGGAAGTGTGAACAAAAGTGGTGGTCTGATACACTTACACACAGTTTCACCAGCGCACTATCTAAAACAAGGCCAGTGGTAAAAACACATGCACACAAACACACACTGAAACTATCAGGTGAGGTTAACTGCACGCAACCTCAACACATGGACACTCTACAAAACGGCTGTATTGTGGTGAAGTCACGTTGACAAACACCAGCAAAAAAAGCTCAAAGAAAAAGAGAACAAGCACTAAGTAGGACGACTACATCGCGCGAGCGGGAAGCCCAACTAAACATAGCAAATAATAAAACCAAAAATTAAAAAAAAACAAACAACCTCAGCCACATCCAGCTCATCATCAAAGGCAATTAGCTGGAAGAGAAGAGCATACAGCAAAGTTAGTATTGTGAAGGAAGGAATCAGAGAACGCTCAGAGAACAATGTTCGTTAGTGACATAACACAAGATTATTGTGATTGTTATTTATTAGCATTAGCCTTGAAAGCATTAGTTGCTAATTACAAAAACGTATGATGTAAATGTGACCAAATCTGGCAATTTACAGTTAAAGACCGCATGAATTCACTTGAGGAGAGCAGTGCTCTTTTCTTTTTGACTGCTGTTTGATGGTTAACAAGTTAATTATGAGCATCCCTAGTCCAGACATGAGATAATAACCATAAAACTCTCATTTTGATTTCATGGGGTCTTTCCAGCAGATGTTTTATATAGCCAAAATTACCATTATAATAAAATCTCGGGTGTTCAAATATGGTAGTGAGGTTAATTGGGTGTTAATTAATTTAGTGCTAGCAAAATACTATAAATGGAGAGAGGTTCTTATATTTGGACGAAACCCACATTAGTAAAATCAGCATGTTTTATTAAGTGTTAGAAGGACATAAACAGATGCATGTGTGTGTTTGTGTGCGATTATGTATATACATTATATAGGCTAATAAAAACAGCATGTCAGATGTGTAACATGGCCTTTGAATTTCATTTTTGGCAGTGCTGTGGAAAGACCTTTAAGGGCCTGGGATTTTTTATAGGTAATAGGAAAAAAAATACAGTAGCAGACGCCAAGGGATTCTTGTACTTTTTTATCAAGATGTATAATAGTTCTGTAAAAGGTTGTAAAAGTGGAAGGATATTTTTTAATGCAATGCATGTGTGTGTTACCTTCTCCCCATAGCCACGGTCTTTCGTCATCATTTCTCGAAGCGTCTGCAAAACTTTTATACACAAACGTTCCTCGTTCTCCTCTAAAAGTTGTTTAGTGTGTTTTATTAATCTGAAAGAGAAAAACAATGTTTGCTTTAATATTGATAACATCCTCAAGGCATGATTCAGGATCTATCTATATGCTTTTATTGTAGGGATGCATGATATATATAAAAAAAAAATAAAAAAAAAAATAAAATAAAATAAAAAATAAAATAAAATAAAATAAAACTCTTGACTTGAACTGAGAAAAACAACAAATTAAATGAAACCAAACTGATCTGAGCTGTTGATAGACTGCCGTTTCACATTGTAATGTAACCCCATTCCTGAATCAGATAATCCTGCAGCTCAGGATTACTCCGACAGGAGCCATCACACGCAAACAAACACAGACGGCCGCACAAACACACAGGCAATCCCATTATGTCTCTCACAGCACGAGGACACACACCGAGGACAGATGAAGGACAGTAAGCACTATTGTGTGACTGCATAATGCAGCCCATGTGCGGAAGACACAATTATTTATTTTTCATAAACAGAGGCTTGAGGTTTAATTATAGGACTATGAATGCACTAGCTCTAATATAACTTGTTTTCACCAAATTTAGTGAAGGCAATCACACTCTACCGTTCAGAAATTGGTTTCTTATGCTCACCAAGGCAGCATTTATTTGATCAAAACACAGTAAAAGCAGTAATATTGTAAAATATTTAAATATTTTTTTCTATTCAAATAAAATTTAAATGTAATTTATTCCTGCAATGGCAAAGCTGAATATTCAGCAGCCATTACTTAAGTATTCAGTGTCTTTACTGGTAAATGTCGGCAATAAAAATACACATATTTAATTCAAAACTTAAGGTATTAATAGTTTTTAATTGTAACAAGGTATTAATTGCTTGACTTCTATTCAATATTTGTGTGTGCAATGCATTTTTATGCTTGATGGTCATACTGTCACTGAATTACATTTGTGATTCCAACATCATAAAATAAAATATTGGGAAAAAGGTGCTTCAAATCATCCCTCCTTTATATGTTTTATGTCACCCAATAAACCTGATTCACGGATATCACTGGCTCATTACATAAAAAGGAAGACCTTTATGACAGTTTAGGACTCTCATTCGGGAAGTGTTTTATGGTTTAATGTTAATGGGAAAAGGAAACGCACTTTGAGATGAAGCCTCCGCTCTCGCACTTCCGTCGGGCATCTGTGTTCTCAGGAAAGAGCAGCTCCGGGCGGTGTAGTACGTCCACCAACACTGAGAGCTCAGCTTGAACCAGAGGCCGCAGACGATCCTCCAGAGCAGACACTATGTCCTGACAAACACACAAAGTCACAAATTCAATTATTTTGTTCATGTGCAACTAATAACTATAGTGAGAACCATATTACAGCAGCTGACGATATTGTTGGAATACGGCAACATGTTTTTCCCTATTTCGCATCTCGCACTTAAATCGCTAACCCGTACAGCCGTGTGCATTTTACTTTCGAATTAGCGGCAATTCGAGGACGGCAGATGCTTGAATGCTGGGTTCATTATTATTCTTAATGAAAAACACAACAACTAGAAAAACAACGAATTCTTTACAGGTTTTCTACTAGCATTGGGTTTAAATCCAAAATATTCCCAAATAGGCGTTTACATTTCGCTTTGAAAGACAAATCTTCAGCCATCGTCTTGTCAGTCAGCTCCTCACTCTCGTGTTAAATTAAATCTGACTCCTGATAAATGAAATATTATACACTACTTTTCAAAAGTATGGGGTCAGTAAGATTTTTTTAAATGTTTCTGAAAGAAGTCAGCACCAAGGTTGCATTTATTTGATCAAAAATATGTTTAAATGCAGTAATATTGTGAAATATTGTTACAATTTAAAATAACTGCGTCCAATTTCAATATATTTTAAAATGTAATTTATTCCTGTGATACACAGCTAAATTTTCAGAATCATTACTCTTCATTCTTATAAATCATTCTAATATGCCGATTTGCTGCTCAAGAAACAATTCTTATTATTATCAATGTTGAAAACAGTTGTGCTGCTTAAATTTTTTTAAGGACATTTTTAGGACACTTAGATGAATGGAAAGTTCACAAGATTTAGTAGGAACAGCATTTATTAGGAATATTTTTTTTAACAATGTAAACATCTTTACTGTCACTTTTGATCATTTTGACTGAATAAAAGTGTTAAAGATAAGAAAAAAATCTTACTGACGCCAAACATTTGAACAATATTGTATACATGGCACTGAACAATCTCCTGTTTGTTACAAACATGAAATGGGAAATAATCCCATTTTTATAGATTCAAATATATATCTTGTAAGAGAAAAACAATGGCAAATACATTAGGTTTAATGAATATAGTCCCAGACTACAAGGCATGTTTGAGCTGTTTAAAAAGCAACTTACACCAATATATATTAAAATATGTCTGTACCATTGTTTTGTTTCAAGATGCACACCAGTAATGTTTTTTTTTTTTTTTTTTTTCCTAAGGCACATTTATAAAAAGCTACTTAAAGGCCCTATTTGAACTAAGGCCTAATCCTAGCTTAATCTAAGTGTTAATCTAAATGTTTGTTTTCCTTTCATATGTCTAACAAACAGGTGATTGTGTCGCTCGCAACATCATATATGAAATGAGCATATCTCTGTTTCTCTGTAAGAAATTATGTAGCTTATATCTTCTTGTATGGCACTAACAGGTGTGGTAAAAAAAAAAAAAAAAAAAAAATTTGGACTCAGGCCACTTATATTCTGAGCACCAAGGCTGAATCCAGCAGCCCTGAGGCACATAGCATAGACGTGAGCTGTACAAACGTGTCTGAATACTCGCCAACTCACTCCACAGCTGCACAGGGGTGGAGACAGACGTGATGAAGCCATGGTTTACCGCAACTTGCTCACTCACCCTTTCCTCCCACCCCCCGGCTGGATGACACCCTTCCACTGACCTCTATCCCCCTTCATCAGTCTTCTGAGTAGAGTATGAAAGCAGTATTTATAAATACGATGAAATGCATGTTTCTAACCACAACACAACCTTTGATGACGAAGTGTCTTAGCATTTCAACACTCACACGTATGTCGCACCTTTCAAAGAAAAAAAATGCTCTTTTTCTGTTAAATATGACAGCAGAGACTTCTTGAGACCACTGGAAACTTATCAGCATGTTGCTATATCTGTTTTAATGTGGTCAGATGGGTCATTCGACAAAATGAGTGTCGTGTGAAGGGCTTGACATTAACACCTGCCAAATGCGTGTGGATTTCAGCAGTGGCGTGTAACGCAGTCAGTAGCCACTTTGGCAGGTACAATAGCCTATATATATTTCTCAGTTGTAGTGTTTTAAAAAGGCATCTAAGTGCAATGTAGTGTTGTCAAAAATATTGATTTTTTTTTATACATATCGATACTGAAATATCTTAAACACTTTCAATACTCATTTTCCGTAGAATAGATACATGATACCAACTGCGCTTTCTCGCTCTCTCATCTCTCCGACAGCGAGTTGACACACAAACCCGCCTCCCCTGACTCGTTTCATTTGCTCCGCATGAATATTGTTGGTGTTACAGGGCTTGAATTCCTGCGTGGGATTGCGCAAAATTTTACTCATTCCCGCAGATATTGTTCTCAAACCCAAAGTGCGCACACATAAAGCCGCCTCTCAGTATTAAATTGAGTACTTTTCTGCTGTTCATTTTGCTTAAACAGTCAAATACACACAAAATAATGCAAAATGCCGGAGAGTATTCACATAAAAACACAGTCAGTTATGTTTTAATTGACCGTAAACAATTGAGAAAGAAAACACATGTGGATTCGTGCATCAGGTCTTAAAGGGATAGTTCATCCAAAAATGAAAATTTTATGTTTATCTGCTTACCCCCAGCGCATCCAAGATGTAGGTTACTTTTATTCTTCAGTAGAACACAAATGATGATTTTTAACTCCAACCGCTGCCGTCTGTCAGTCAAATAATGGGAGTGAATGGGAACTTGGATCAATAAGAGTCGAAAAACCTTGCATAGACAAATCCATATTAAACCCTGCGGCTCGTGACGACACATTGATGTCCTAAGACACGAAACGATCGGTTTGTGCAAGAAACCGAACAGTATTTATATCATTTTTACCTCTAAAGCACCACTATGTCCAACTGCATTCAGCACTCGCTTAGTGAGGTCTGATTGCGCTCTGACAACGGCTGTGATGTCTAGCACTCATTGAAGTATACGCGCGAGACATCACTGCCGCTGTCAGAGCGCGATCAGACCTCACTAAGCGATATAAATACTGTTCGGTTTCTTGCACAAACCGATCGGTTCGTGTCTTAGGACATCAATGTGTCGTCACGAGCCGAAGGGTTTAATATGGATTTGTCTATGCAAGGTTTTTCGACTCTTATTGATCCAAGTTCCCATTCACTCCCATTATTTGACTGACAGATGGCAGCGGTTGGAGTTAAAAATCATCATTTGTGTTCTACTGAAGAATAAAAGCAACCTACATCTTGGAAGCAGATAAACATCAAATTTTTATTTTTGGGTGAACTATCCCTTTAAAGTGACAGCAGCCTAATATACGTGCTGCCAAAACATGAGATAATATTAAACATTTCTATATGGAATTGCTATAAATAGATTGCTATTTCTATAGTAAAATTGCTGAGTGGCTAGTAACTTTGGAAAACCACTAGAGAGTACGATCCCACATATGGGATTAAGAAAGTTCAGAGACGTCACTTAACTACCAGATTCAAACACTTCTTTCGTGCTTTGGCTGGCGCTGAGCCAGAGACGGACGCGCTCAGCAGCGCTTGTCATTTATCACAACTGTGCAGTGTTTCCAAAAACATAATGTTTGTTTTAGGTTTCAGACATTTAAATATACATAAGTACTAGTAAAACAATACATTTAGAGTTTCACTACTGTCTATGGAAGCAGCAATAACAATCAATTCAAATATAATTTGCCGACGTGTTTTTATTCATATCAGATAACGTTACACATAATGCAAGTAAAGTTTACTCTATTTTTCTCCCTGATCACTGGCCACTTATTTACATGTATTTTGGAAGAAACTGATGTATTCACGTGCTGTAAAGCCGACTGACAGGACTCTCTGACCTGCTGCGCAAACAAAAATGGCGGCGCCCATCTCGCGTTATAGATCAAGATCATTTATAAAGATTTTTTAATGACAAAACACACTCACTGACACATATTTGGAATTGGAATATCAGATAGTTGATGAGATGATAAGCAAGTTTGTGAATATTTTGAATAAAAAAGGAGAAACAAAATAAAAGCGATACATCTGTCAGCGATACAGTGTTATTGTGGCTGCGGTGTGTTGGGCGCGTTGAATATTTTAATTTAAACTCATGCACTGAAAGGTTTAATTCCTAATTGCATTAGTATTATTATTATTATTATTTAGTCTTTTCATGCAAAATGATAATATAATTGCACTTTTATTTTCTCTATTTGAAAGTTTTTAATGCTGTTATTTGATGTTGTGTTTTTAAAATGTGATGTTAAAGGTGTCAAAGAACGTGTTTTCAAAAGATGTAATATAAGTCTAAGGTGTCCCCTGAATGTGTCTGAAGTTTCAGCTCAAAATACCCCATAGATTTTTTTTTAATAAATTTTTTTAACTGCCTATTTTGGGGCATCATTATAAATGCGCCGATGTGCTCCCCGCCCCCGGAGCTTGCGCTTGCCTTAAACAGCATAAACAAAAGTTCACACAGCTAATATAACCCTCAAAACGGATCTTTACAAAGTGTTCGTCATGCAACATGTCTAATCGCGTAACTATGGTATTTATTTGGATGTTTACATTTGATTCTGAATGAGTTTGATGGTGCTCCGTGGCTAAAGCTAACATTACACACTGTTGGAGAGATTTATAAAGAATGAAGTTGTGTTTATGCATTATACAGACTGCAAGTGTTTAAAAAAAGAAAATAACGACAGTCTTGTCTCCGTGAATACAGTAAGAAACGATGGTAACTTTAACCACATTTAACAGTACATTAGCAACATGCTAACGAAACATTTAGAAAGACAATTCACAAATATCACTAAAAATGTCATGATATCATGGATCATCAGTTATTATTGCTCCATCTGCCATTTTTCGCTATTGTCCTTGCTTGCTTACCTAGTCTGATGATTCAGCTGTGCACATCCAGACGTCCTGCCCTTGTCTAATGGCTTGAACATGGGCTGGCATATGCAAATATTGGGGGCGTACATATTAATGATCCCGACTGTTACATAACAGTCTGTGTTATATTGAGATTCGCCTGTTCTTGGAGGTCTTTTAAACAAATGCTATTTATATAAGAAGGAGGAAACAATGGTGTTTGAGACTCACTGTATGTAATTTCCATGTACTGTTATTCAACTATGCCAAGGTAAATTAAATTTTTCATTCGATGGCACCTTTAATAAAATAAATTTTAATACATTTTAACAGTTAAACTTAAAAGCCTAGTTTATTACCACTACATCCAAAGTGGGAAATGGCAGAAAAAGTTTGAGAAACATTGCTGATTTGTCTAATAGAATGTTTACAATCTTACAGAAACCATCTTATCAAACTGAACCTGTTTCATAAAATGATCCATATATTATATGTGTGTGTGCTGGGTGTGTGCATAAATCAATGGGGGAATCAGTGCCAAAAAACCAACCGTTATCAGAATATTCCACCAGACTAAATTTCCCAGGCCCCACACCTCATCCTGACTCAACTTCCCCATAACAATGCACGTGAATTCCTGGAATGAGTTTCCTGTTTCCCCACCTCTTCAAATTCCATTTTGCAATGCGTCTGGAATTTCATAGGTCAGGTAGTTATATGCCTGATTGACCAACCAACCAAGTGTACTACCAAACAATGATTTGAAGTTAATCTTAAAAAAAAAAATAAAAAAAAATGACATTTTGACGCAATATTTAAAAACAAAAATACTACGTCAGCTTCCTCATCGGCTGAGTCCGTGCCCTCACCTGCAGCCTCTCAATGATGTTCCTGTAATCTTTGGAAGTCGTGAGCGTCGAGTCCCTTCTGGATGCGTTGCGAGCGGACATCCTCCAATTGAGGAGGGTCTTCTGTACCACATTGTTGGACTTCACAAACAGGTTATTCACCTGGCTGTCCAAATCCACCGGGATGGCGATCGCTCTGCTCTTGGCTAAATGAGACAGTTGAAAATACAACTATTACTTCATGAATGGTGAAATCATTTCCTTAAGAGGCGGTCACACTACACTTTTTTCGTTCTATTGATTACCATTCATATGCATACGAATGCTAGAGACTGGAAACGCAAGCTTATGCGAAGAAGTTTCACATTTTGGTGCGTTCAGTTAAGTTTGTTGAAATCTGACCTGCGAATTCGTACGTGAAGAAGTGTGCCAAATTGATATGGCACAGCTTGACCTCTTGGCTGAATTAAAAGAACATACATTTAAAAAAAACAAACTCCAGTAAAGTTGTATAATTTAACTTTTTGGTTTTATGCTGAATTTACATTTATAAAAAAAGACGCGTGACGAGTGTGACGTCATACCACAACCGCTGCAGTGTCTGTAGAAATCTCAAAATCTAGTGTGACCACAGCTTTATTCTTCAGTCAGGTTTTTATTTGAAAGACAACAGAGAGTGAATGTAGAGATAGATGGGAATGATGTTATGCTTTAGAGCTGTATGAGGTTCACTCCCTGTGTGAATTTATGGAAAATATGAAAGGTCACGGTCAAATACTTACCCACATCAGACAGAACCTTAATGCAGCTCTCCACTGAGGCTTTCTGAGCGGGAACGAGCCAGTTACAGTGGTAAACTCTGAAAACCCCCTGCAGGAGCTGCACAAACACAGGCTGCCGGGTCTGGAGGAGAAGAAAGAAAAAACAACACAAGGGGAAAGGAGAAAGAAAAAGAGATATTGTAAAAAGCTGAGGAAAAACAGATTTAATTTAGGCTTCACATATAAACATTCATCAACTCACACATTAGTTGTGGTAAACGGAAGCTCAAGCATGTTTGTTTGACGCACGAGAACCAGTGAGGTTCATTCTCGTGAGCTTCCACAACCACTCAATTCATATGAATTAGTTTTACGATCTCTTTATGCACTTTTTGAAGCATCAAAGTGTCAGTTGCGTAGCTGTCTATGGAGGGGCAGAAAGCTCTCAGATTTCATCAAAAAGATTTTCATTTGTGTTTCCAAGATGAACGAAAATCTTACGAGTTTGAAATGACATGTGGGTGAGTAATTAATGACAGAATTTAAATTTTTGGGTGAACTAACCCTTTAAAAGGAATGTTCCAGGTTTAACACAAAAGCTCTACCGACAGCATCAGGCAATAATTATGACTCAAATGTCAATGGGTCAAGGCATTCTAGAGGAGTTTAAAGCAGAAATGTGCAGCTCACATGTTGGTTAAAGCACTTACTACACATTAATTATTCTGTTAAAAATGTGTGTATTTGAGCTTTATACTATAGTTTTAAATTAATGAACTTCTGGTTAAATCTGGTTAAACATAATTCCTGTGACTGCTGCATGTAAGCAGTCAATTTCTGATATCTGGTTTCCATGTATCCACTACCGTTCAAAGAAATTAATACTTTCATTCTGAAAAGATGCATTAAACTGATTAAAAGTGACAGTAAAGACATTAAGAAAGCTAAAAAAGCTTCCCATTTCAAAGAAATGCTGTTCTTATGAACTTTCTATTCATCAAAGTATTCTAATAAAAATGTATCACAGTTCCCACAAAAATATTAAGTAGCACAACTGTTTTTAACATCGATAATAATGATAAATGTTTCTTGAGCAACAAATCAGCATATTAGAATGATTTATTTTTCTTTTCAAACTTCAAAGTTTTGAATAGTAGTGTATATGGTCAAGAAAGGAGGTGAAAAAAGTTAGTAAGTGGCTAAGTTGGTACCATTACTGCACACGCGATACACTGGGGGACTGGCTTCTGTGGTCTTCCTCAGCATGTTACAGATGCTATCGATAGATCTTAACTTGTCCGGCATTAAAAAAAAAAAAAAAAAAAGACAATCTACAAAAAAACAAACAAACAAAAAAAAAATCCACCTATATTTGGGCATATCATTTTTATTGTAGATAAAGGTTAAAAGGTTAACAGAAAATTATGCATAAACACCTCCAGTGACAGAAACTATTTACCAACACGTCTTACCACCAACACAATGGGTGAGAACCCAACAACACTCACAAGGAAAATGCGTAAAGCTAAAAGGAAGGGCGACATGTTTACCATGTTACATTTGTGTGACTAGTTCCAACGCTTTCTAGACAACTAGTCTAGTACACACAAGGGGCTTAATTGTGAATTTTAAAAAAAATAACACCATAGTGTCATCTAGTTTTCCACTCAGACAGGCTTACTAGAGAAGAGTCTAACCCAAACTACGTCACAACATTCCATGTGCAACCACTGTGAAGTCATTACAAAGTGGTACCTCAGTTATTTTGCCTAAAATGGAGGCCTGCCACAACAAAGAGAGATGTGAGAGATCAGAGAAGGAAGCTGTCATGAAGCAACACTTCCAGGAAAAACTGAATGGGGTGTAGGGTCTACACACGACATGGTATTAGGAGGTACTTCCTACTTTACGATGACAGACTAAAGTAATATAAAGACTATCTGTCTGAATTTGGATTGGTCAAACTACCCCAGACATTTACAATGTTACAAAAGATTCATATTTCAAATAAATGCTGCTCTTTTGAACTTCACTGAACTTCTTTTGAACGATTCATCAGATAATCCTGAAGAAAAAAACTGGAGTAATGAGGCTGAAAATTCAGGAATAAATAAAATATGTAGTAAAAAATATATGAAAATACAAAACAGGAATTTTAAAACACTAATAACATTTCACAACATGACTGCCTTGGTGAGCATAAGACGCTTCTTTCAAAAACATTAAAAATCTTACCAATCCCAAAGTTTTGATGGTAGTGTAAATATAAAATATATTTATTATATCTAAAAATATGATATTTTTTAATCAGCTGCAATCACATCTAATATATAAATTCTTGAGCACATAAAAATTCATCAACAGTTTTCCACCCCAGTATGTACTGTAATGTCAAAATAAATGATATATACTGCAATTTAAATTGCATTTATACATCATAGTTGTATTTACACACCATAAAATTGAGAATAATGCAATGATGTCAAAAAATGTCTCAGTTTTTATATAGTTACAAGCTCTTTAGAGAATTGGCTTCATGACATCATATCACCTAAAGCCAAGAAAGACTGTTGTGAAAATAATGGTACTATACATTGTTATTTTTGAGATACTCTTATAGTTTTTTTTAATTTTATGGTATTAATATTTTAAATTAGTATTTATTTTTATATTTTCCATTTTGACATACTATTATAGTTTTTATTAATATTTTGAATGAGTTATATTTTTTTGATTTTCCATTTTTGAGATACTATTATAGTTTTTATTATAGTTTTTATTAATATTTTGAATGAGTTATAATTTTTTGATTTTCCATTTTTGAGATACTATTATAGTTTTCATTAATATTTTGAATTATTACCATTTTCATTTTGATTTTGTATTTTTTTGTCATTTTTATTATTATTATTATTTTTTTTTTAATGTCTATGCAATTTTTTTTAATTTCATTTATACTTTTAGTTTTATTTAGTTTAGTTTTGCCTTGGCAACTAGATTAAAAATGTTTTTTCATATTATTTTATTTTATTTCAAGTAACTGAATTTTTTATGGTTTTAGATATCCCTGATACGGTAAGGTTCAATACTGACAAATATAGTTCTTTTATCAGTGCACATAGATGACAGTTTCATAACTAGTGAAAAGTCAGACGTGCTACATGGCAAGATGGCCAGTTGTGCTGTACTGTATTACTAATACAATCTCAATGGAAAGAAATCAGGTTTTCCAGGAAAAACTAAACTATCGGCCTCCACAGCCACCAGCGCCCTACAAACATAAACACTCTATGTGTCTGCGGGCAAGATCAGCCCTAGTTTCTCACGTTGCGAAAAGGAGATGTGGGAAGTCTGCTTGTGTTGATGTGCAAGAGCATGAGAAGAATAGAGTTCTTGGAAAGCTCTGACCAGTGCATCATTCGCCAGTGGTCGGGCCGATTCTTTAGAAAACCACAAGTGTGATGAAACTGCCTGAATTTCTACAAATCCTATGGCTCTCACAAAGTGCACCAGCGGGTTAGGGCTAGAGGAGAGGAGGGGCTTTTACAGATACTTACGTATATATGACGTGCCACCTAAGCCAGGAAGGAGTGAACAGGGTTAAGATATTATCTGGAGGGTTTATTTTCCATGTATGTAAGATAACAGTGTATTAACTTCAAAGAAATCAAACCGCTTTATGAACTGAAGATGCAAATGGTGGTGAACCAAATTTGAACTGAAACTGAAAGCAACATATACTTAACATTTGCAAATAAATCAGTAGCATATGATGTCGTATTGGGGTCATTACCTGTAAACTAGTGCTCTGGTCGGAGAAAGGAGAGCTGAAAAATGTCGTCACAATACTCATTACGGTTTCGGTCACGTAGCTTTCTAACGTCGTGTCAGCGTGTTTGCGGTCGCTTGTATTGTTGCAGACCTGGATGCAAAACAACCATAAAGAATAGACAGAATTATTGTGGGCTTGAGTCATTTGCTTCAGTGTGCACAGTCAGAACATACACTGATTCACCCCTTTCCTACATCAAAAAAGGTTCAGAAATCATATAAATAAAACATATTATACCACAAATAATGAATCACTCCTACTTGACTTTATAAAAAAAAATCCCACAGGTATTTAAACAATGTTAGTGGAACGCTAGCTAGCAAGAGATTGGTACTTTTTGGTACTTTACACCTAAACGATTCATTGGGGTTGAGAAAAATCCCCAAAACGACTTGCATTACCCTGCATATGTCAACCAGAAAGTTCTCAAAGAGCTTCCACATATGGTTGCTGGTGTAGATCTCCTTCATTTCGACCTCTGTGTCCACGTAGCAATGGTTCAGGAAGTTGATATAAGCAATTTTAACCTAAAAAGGACAAAGAATATACACACAACTTATGAAGTCAGTCACAATTTGGAGCTGCTTGACCTAGAGAGATGACTTCATTTAGGCGAGTGGTTTTAAAGCAGGGTTCTGAGGCTCACTATAGGGCCTTAGCAGACTTTAAAGGGGCCATAGGATGACTTAAAATGCATTCATGGTGAGCATGAGAGACTTTGAATAACCTTACTGATTCCAAGCTTTTGAAAGGTAGTGTTAATATAAAAAATATATATATAAAATATGTGCTTTTTTAAAATCAGTGGCAAAGGCCATCACATCTAATATGTTTATATATGCATTTATTTTAATTTGAATATCACTTAATTTGTATGTCTCCAAATAATATTTTATGAATTACTCAGAATTAAAAAAAAAAAAGAACTATAGCAAATGATCATGCTTTCACTTCCTAAGTATTTTTTGGGTAATGCATTTTCTGAGAAATGACCTTTTTTAGGGACATTAACAAACGAAATCTTGAGAATCAAGCACATTTCCCAGCCCTCTTTACTCTGTTAAGTTTTACATGTTTTATGCATTAAATAAAATAAAATTAAAAAATTATGCAATTAATTTTAAGGAGACCTATTATGCCCCTTTTCGCAACATGTAATATAAGTCTCTGGTGTCCTCGGAATGTGTCTGTAAAGTTTCAGCTCAAAATACCCCACGGATCATTTATTATAGCTTGTCAAATTTGCCCCTATTTGGGTGTGAGCAAAAACACGCCGTTTTATATGTCCCTTTAAATGCAAATGAGCTGCTGCTCCCGGCCCGCTTTCCAAAAGAGGGCGGAGCTTTAACAGCTCGCACTTCAGTTGTTCAACAACAACAAAGCTAGAGAATCTCACACAGCCAAAATGAGGATTGTCAGTATCGGTGTTCAGCCTTACATTGTTCAAACTGGACTCGACACTGATGGAGAGACTCAGGAAGAAGTTACAACTTTTAGAATGCATCCGGACATTTATGAATGGTTAGTGGATACATTTATGTAGTTTCTTTGGAGTTGATTCAAATCACCAGCATGTAAAGTGACAATTCACAGTTTGTTTTCTTTTAAAGTGCCATTTAAGGGAGGGTAAACAGATGATACCACAATAAAATGTTGAGGAAAACATTCAAATGGTGCGGCATTAAGCTTTAGACCACCAACCTCAGGAATGCAGTCTTTGTGCGTGACCACACGGACAATATCATCCAACGGCAGCAAGGAGTTGCATTTGATCTCAGTGTAGACGTTTTTGCCCTCCGTGCAGACGGCCAGCAGCTCCACCAGATGGATGTGGTACATGAGGGGGCTATTTTCATCCATCCGGTCGCGCTCTGAACGCATCATCTGGACCAGGGTCTGGAAGGAGGCCCGGTCATTATAAAAGACCAAAACATCCTCCCCAGAGTTCACCAACTGCAGAAAAAAAAAGAGAGATTTAAGATTAAATCACATGAATAATTAACAAAACTGAAATAATTTCATCACATCAGCCACCCACCTCAGCCATTACGATATCCTGGCATTTCTTGATAAACTTGTTCTCTGCCTTGACGATGGTCTGCAGGAACTTCAGGTACTGCACGTGCCTGCCGTGGGTCTCTATGCAGTGGACGAAGTGCTGCACGACCCGCTCGTTCATCTCACTGCACAGCTGAAAGTTGTTCATGAATATGTGCTGCATCGTGATGGCCTCCAAGATCTACAGAAGATAAAAGAGACAAATCCGATATATGTGAAGAAATTACAGTTTAAAACCAAACACTCTGTGGTGACATCCTGGTTGTTCTAGCACCTTAGAAACAAAGGACTTTCATACAAATTGAGCAAAAAGTGGTGTGTGTGGTGCTGAAAGACCCCATTTCCTAAGAGTATGGTTTTCAATTTGGAAAGGACAACCATTGGGAAAACACAGAAGATCAAATGGGATCCTATCTTGCCAATCTGATGTATATCTTCTTGGTTGTAAAAGATATGTGAATGAAATACTTGCAACACTTAAATGCAACATGATAAATATATATTCAGGGCTTGACATTAACTTTTTTGCTCACGTTTTAGATACTTCAGTAACAATATGTATCGAAAAATGTATATTTCTGACAAAACTACATTGCATTATTATTTCAGATGCCTTTTTAAAAGACTACAAAGGAAAAATATACAATATATATATATATATATATATATATAAACTCAACCTGCCAAAGTGGCTAGTAGAAGTGACTGCGTTACACACCACTGCTGAAATCCACCCACATTTGGCAGGTTGGCAGGTGTTAATGTCAAGCAGTGTATGTATTTATAAATATGCAAAGTATAATAATTATAAAGTAAGTGATGGCCATAGAATCACCAAGAGTCTGATATGACTGGAATGGTAATAGATAGTGTATATGAAGAATTTTAGATTAAACGTAATGGCATTTCATGACCCTAACAACACCCAAACAGCGCAAATAACACATGGTAACATTAAAATACCGCAAAAATATGACTACAATTAGTCTAGTCATGATGTCATGATGAACTATGAATCATCGTCATGTTGCTTTTAAAACTTGTTTGAGATGTAGCAATATGGAAACTGAGAACAGTTGTCATTGTCACCAGCCCCCACCCAACACTCATCCAGTGATGAAACACAATAGCTTCACCGATGTGTGTCTGACTCTGAGATGGAGAGCTCACCCCAGGATTGAGGAAAAGGTTGATGTGTTTGTGGAGCAGGGCCTGGTTCTGCTGGTTGCCTGCGCAAAAGTTCTGAAGAAACTCGTGAGCCAGTTTCATGATCTCTTGCATTCGGACGTCCTCACCCTGTGAATATACATTTATGACTTTTTATTATACTATTATACTAAGACTTTTGCACTGTACTGTGTATATATAATTTATTGTAATTAAATAAAACATGCCTGGAATAGAATGCCTTCACAATAATTAATGATTCTTAAGGAAAGTAATAACTTGTCATTCCATTAGTTAGTCTGATTAATTTCAGTTTATTTTAGGTAATAACTGCTCCAACTGATTCATAAGTGAATCGAAACACATTGGTCACACTGCATGTTTTTGATTCACTAAAAATAACCAGTCCACAAGAATGATTTCTTCAAAAAGCAGACTTCTTCTGTCGAGTTGCATGTTTTTGATTCACTCGAAAGATCTTAAATTTAAGAGTCATTCATTCGAGAACTGAAATATACTGATCCCATTGCATCTTTTTGATTCACTAAAAAGAATCAGATCATAAGAATCATTAATTTAAGAACCAGATTAGTCTGGTTAAGCATGCAGCTTTTAATTTTTTCGAAACATTCTGAAGAGTCATTCATTCATGGAATCGAAAGACACCGGCCGTTTGTTTTTGATTGACTAAAAAGCCATAAGAGTCATTAATTCAGAAATCAGATTACTCTAAATGCAGTATGTTTCATGCAGTAGATTCAGTAGCAATGTTGTGGAATGGCTGAATATCAGGTATTTCAGTATGATTTTCCCTCCCCATCGGCTGAATAATGCACATTTGAGAAGCATTAACCGAAAGTCATTCTACGAGTGCCACACTTATTAGACTCGAGTACACTAGACCAGACTCATGCTGCACCTTCTCATAAGGGATCTGCAGCAGCTCAAGCACCACTGAATGAGCTCCCATGTTCCTCAACAGCCTCTGCTGCTGTTTCTTACTCTTCTTCCCTGACGGTCCTTCCTGCACACACAGCTTGCTAAGACGCAGGAGGATCTAGAGAGAGAAAGACAGACAGATGATGAGCTGAAGAGGAGAAAATGAAGTGAAAAAACACTTTTTATCAAAGCAGCTCCAACTGCAATAGCTGTTACATGTGGTGCTAATTGCGTCAGCACTGGTTAATTTGATCTACTTTAGTTAAAGAGGCTATATAATTATCTTTGCCAGTGTTTATGATTGGCTACATCGACAGACTGCTACCTTATACAGCTCAATGTGCACAAGCATGTGAATGACACTTTACCTCCTTGACGTCTCTGTAATTGTCACTGCCATTTCCTTCTGTCTTTTTTTTGTCTGAACCCGAGTCCCTCTACATAAAGAACAGAAAACGTACAAAGGTTAAATGAAGCAAGTGTGAATGTTTTATTCTATTAAAATAACAAGGGTCACTATCTAAGGAAGACGGCCTTGAAGTAAAAAGCCTAGTCCTACACTGTGCCCGTGACGTGACGGCGCAGCACGTGATAAAAGGTAACTTTACATGTTAATCAGAGTTTTTGTCCTAACCAGCCACAACAACACAAAGTATGGCAATGATAATCTCAGGTAATGTTTATGTGCTTTATTTAATGTTAAAAACGTGTACTGTGACTTTGAATATCATAAATTCATAAATTCAAGGAAACAAAAACGTTCAAACTGTCAACTCATTGTGAACAGACAAGTGTATTCTATGACAAAGATTGTATGTATTTTAAAGGGTTAGTTCACCCAAAAATGAAAATTCTGTCATTTATTACTTACCCTCATGACGTTCCACACCCGTAAGACCTTCGTTCATCTTCAGAACACAAATTAAGATATTTTAGTTAAAATCCGATGGCTCCGTGAGGCCTCCATAGGAAGCAATGTCATTTCCTCTCTCAAGATCCATAAAGGTACTAAAAACATATTTAAATCGGTTCATGTGAGCACAGTGGTTCAATATTAATATTATAAAGCGACGAGAATATTTTTGGAGCGCCAAAAACAACAAAATAACGACTTATTTAGTGATGGCCGATTTCAAAACACTGCTTCATGAAGCATCGGAGCACAAGTGAATCAGTGTGTCGAATCATGATTCAGATCGCGTTTCAAACAGGTTTCAAACATTTCAAACCATGTTTCAAACTGCCAACGGGTGAAATCACGTGACTTTGGCGCTCCGAACAGCAGATTCGACACACTGATTCACTGTGCTCTGATGCTTCCTGAAGCAATGTTTTGAAATCGGCCATCACTAAATAAGTCGTTATTTTGTTATTTTTGGCGCTCCAAAAATATTCTCATCACTTTATAATGTTAATATTGAACCACTGTACTCACATGAACCGATTTAAATATGTTTTTAGTACCTTTATGGATCTTGAGAGAGGAAGTGTCATTGCTTCCTATGGAGGCCTCACGGAGCCATCGGATTTCAAGTAAAATATATTAATTTCTGTTCCGAAGATGAACGAAGGTCTTAAGGGTGTGAAACGGCATGAGGGTAAGTAATAAATGACAGAATTTTCATTTTTGGGTGAACTAACTCTTTAATAATGTTGAAATGGTGTAATATTCATGAATTTGAATATGTAACGTTACTTAGCCTATCCATTTCATTGCGAGTGCCCGGAGCTTGCCGGAATTAAATCGCATCGCGTCTGGTTAGGACAAGGCGCCTTTGAGCTGTTTTAACTGAAAGCAACTTGCACTGACATGTCTTAAAACATGTCAGTGCCATTGTTTTGTCTCAAGACGCACACCAGTAATGTTTTTCTTTAAGGCATGTTTATAAAAGCTACTTAAATGTCCTAATTGCACCGAGGCCTAATCCTGGCTTAATCTAAACCCCCTCTGTGAAACCAGGACAATTTTTAGGCCCAGTTTTTAATTATAAGAAAAAAATAACAATTAGCTTTATTGTTTACGCTGATAAATAAATGTGGGTGCCACCAAGCTACAAAAATTATTATTATTATTATTATTTTTTTTTTTTAAATAATTCCATCAAATGATTTACCCAGGTATTTAATTATACAAATGTTTGATGAGTTTTTGTTATCATTACTTAGACCAAACTGATGAATAATTACATCAAGAGAGGGTCCGCGATCTTTAGGGAAGTGATCTCAAACTAATTATTGTTAAAAACAAATGCATTAAACAAAAAAAAAAGAAAAGAAAAAGCTAAATTGAAACTTAAATAAATAAAGAACTGCCAATGCACTAACGTTCAGTGTTGTTGTTGTTTTTTAAAATAAATGAATACTTTTATACAGCAAGGATGCATTAAACTGATCAAAAGTGACAAAGACATTCATAATGTTACAAAACATTTCAGTTTCAAAAAAATGTGGTTCTTTTTAACTTTTTATTCATCAAACAATCCTGAAAAAATATTATCATGGTTTCCACAAAAATATTAAGCAGCACAACCGTTTTCAAAAATTTCTTGAGCAGCAAATCAGCCTATTAGAATGATTTCTGAAGGATCATGTGACACTGAAGACTGGAGTAATGATGCTGAAAATTCAGCTTTGACATCACAGGAATAAATTACATTTTAAAATCTATTAATATAGAAAACATTACATTAATTTTTGAATTGTAATACTTTTTCACAATACTACAGTTTTTACTTTATTTTTGATCAAATAAATGCAGCCTTGGTGAGCAAAAGAGACAAAAACATTACAAATCCTACTGAGCCCACTTTTAAATGGTAGTGTACATTTATGCGGCAGGATAATAGAGGCCAGGCAACCCTCAATTTCAGGGGGTCTCTGCTCGGTTTTTATATCCACCAAGGGGTTTCTTTGACTACAAAAGACCCCTGCCTTAAATAATAAATGTTACCACCTTCTTTTTGTGGTCAGACTCTGCCGGGAGTCCGTCCCCTGCATCCATGCCTTCATCACCCTGACGCTTGTAAACCCAGAGCTCAGATTTTTCCACATTAGATCGCAGCTGGTCAAGGTCCGATTTGATCTGCTTGTAGTTGTCTACGTCCTGACTGGTCACTAGAAGCTGAACCTACAGGGAAAAAAGCAACATGAAAAATAGAAATTAAATTATGCATTAAAACATCAACCAACAGAAATGGTCTAAACAAAACTTACAAAACTAGTCAGCTGGAGTCATTGTTTTAAATACCTGTTTGAAAGCCATGAGCACTTCTTGTCTCTGACTGAAGTGCCTGAAGAGCAGATGTAGCGCTCCAGACACAAGCGGTGGATAGTCATGCATGGTAAGGTGCAGCAGAACCCTCAAAAATGTTCTGCCACCATGGTCATCAAGATCCAGAGGTGTGTTCTCCTCACTGAGTTCAGAAAAATGGTTACATACAGTACTTGTGTACTCTTACAAAGTCTTTTGCATCTTCTCATTCAAGAAATGAATCCTTACCTTCCACCAAAGATTCCTTCAGCTTGCTCTTCAATGTTCTCAAAGTCCAGAGCTGTGAAACAAACAGAAATGCTCTCATAATCTTTAGGGTAACTCATAGGTTATAGTGCATGGGGAATACTGTATACCTGGGATACTGTTGGGCCCATCGGCATTTGCAGCTGGCGTTGCATCCGTTTGCATGTTGCTCTCGTCAAACTCTCTTTTGAAGATGCACAACAAGCAGGAGATCCTGTAGTCCAGTCGTACATTCAGAATAAACTAAACAACAACAAAAAAAACACAAGGTTCAGTATTTTAACCAGATTTGTTCTCTAATATGTCTTGTATTAAAAATGGTGCAGCTAATTGGTTCCTCAGATTGGATATACTGATATATTGTTTATTTTCAAAGGGCTAAAATGCTGCAAAATAAAATAAAACTTCCATGATGTAGTACACAATGACATGACGTACTATGCTTTATAACGTAGGACATGGCATTGTGTATTACGTTGCAGAAGTTAATGCTTTTTAGACGCAAGTCTAATGTGTATGGCTGTCGTGCCGGAATTTCATTATTTTACCTTATTTTTCCTTATTTAAGTTTTAACCCTCTCGAGTCTGAGGCTGATTTGGGGCTTGGAGAAGTTTTGACATGCCCTGACATTTGTGCTTTTTTCAGTTGTTCATAAACATATAAATGACAAAAGTGTCATTACACTGTATTCAGCACAAACTAGGCTACAAGAATATGTGAGGAACATGTATGTACATGTTTGTATTTTTGAAGGAATAATGTTTATGCTTGGTTATTGAAAAAACAAAAAACTTAAGTCACTGAAATAAGGCCAAAAAAAAGTATATTAAATCTATGTTCACAAGACTTCTGGGTATTGGAGGTTGTAGACTAGAGTTTTTGCTTCAGAATTATGTAAAAATGATGCTCCTTCATATAAAACAATATATTGATTTAGTTTTTGTAAGACACTTTTTGTCAAGAAACACAGTATGCGTGGAGGCGTGAATCTGCATGAATAATGGGCCATTTACACTTGAGAAGACAAAAGAATCACATAATAATGACCTGAAATGACTTGCATATTAATTAGGCCTTTCAGTCAGGTAGGCAATGTGAAAAAAATCCTGCAAAACGCGCCAGCGCGTTTTCAGACCTCAGGGAGTTAAATAAGGATATTTCTCTTACACAAATGCACCAATTCACTTCAGAAGGCCTTTATTAACCCCCCAGACCCATGTGGAGTATGTTTTATGATTGATGGATGCACTTTTTTGGGCTTCAAAATCTCATCCACCAATCACTCCCATTATAAAGCTTGGACAAACCATTATATTTTTAATTTAACTCTTGATTGTGTTTGGCTGATAGAAGAAAGTCATATACACCTAGGATTGGTTGAGGGTGAGTAAATTATGGGGTATTTTTCATTTTTGGGTGAACTATCCCTTTAAGTTTGCTCACAATAAGTTGCTGGCTGCAGTTCACTTAACGGCCACTGGTGTCACTGATAACAAGGGTGATTCTGAATTCTACATACAGCCCCTTTAATTATGTTTTTAATTACCTGCAGGATCTCTATGATCTTTAGTTTGGTGTCCATCACCAGAATGTCTTCTTTCTCTGGTTCTGTCTGGGCCTTAACCACGTCACCGTCTGGGGGTGTTGTGGGGGTTGTTGGTAAGAATCCACCCCCTCTTAGAACCACCTGCGTCATCAGCTCCCCAACGCCATGTATGGATTTCATAACATTGCTACCTGAGAGAAACATAACCATCAAAAGTGTTAAAACTTTGAATTAAACATGTCTCCTTTTACATTTGATGTTCTAGTGATTGTTTGTTAGCAGAACCAACAAAGGATGTCGAACTTTCTGATCTGTAGACTCAAACTGTTATAACATGAGAAAAAGATCACGACTGAGGAGATTTACTTTTGGACTCGTCTCCTTTTTCCATTTTGTTGATGGGATAGATAGTGCTGACGTGAACGCAGTCCAAAATGGCCAACAGGATCTTGGTCAAACGCAACAAGTCGCTGAAGTTGTAAAATCCAAAGTAAATGAGGTTTCTTGCTAAATTCACAACCTTTAAAAAAAAAAAAATCCAAAAGTCACGTAAGAGCTAACCACATCTAAAACGACCCACATTTTTCACACTTGCACAGCAAACGTTGGACGGTGGCTTACCTCAAAAGTGAGTTTGTTTTTCTCTTTATCAGAGAAAGGAATGTTTTGACAGACCACATCTCTGAGATAGTTCTCCACAAAATCCATCGTGAGAGAAAAGCGTTCCTTTATCTCGTCTCTGCTGGTTCCATCGTTATCATAACTAGAACAAAAAGACAACATTAAATAAACCATTTTTGCCTGGTAGAGACAAAAAAACAACAGAAACCTAATAATGGAAGTCTTTGTACAACATACTCATCGATAGCGATTTTGGACGGGATCTCGGACCACAGCCTGGCATATTTCACAGGCATGACCTGTTCCTGAGGGTCACGGTCCACGTGCATGTGAAGCATCAATCGGCAGAACGAGGCACGGAGGTCATAGGGCAGGTCTTCATCTGACATGCAGCGCAGTATCAGGTCCACATCCAGCTGACCTGATATTTTCTCAATGGCCAAGTACTGGCGGTCCAAACACATCCGTGCAAACAGGTTCAGTTGGTATCTGAGGAGGAAATGAACCAGGAGAGCAGGTTACTGAGAGAACTGATTTGGTTTAATACCATTTTGCACTTGAAAACACTGAATCAATTATGTCAGTTTTTGGGTTTTGCCCTAATTAACATTGACCCTTAGCTTATTTCCTCTTGCCTGACCTGTAGTAGCTAATGACCTCCTGGTCCTCTTTCTGTCCTTCTTTGGCATCCTGAGCCAGCTCTCTGACACTCTTACTCTTGATCTCCTTACCGCTGTCCTTCCAAAACAACCACACTTCCTCCTCATCCTCCTCTGACTCCACGGGACCCTCTCCAGACTCGACCTCAAACCGTGACAGCACCAGCCTGAGGCGAGAGAGAGAAATAAAGACTTTTAAATGGAAGTAGCAACAAACAACTCTTAATTATCGCATGTCAAAGAGATAAAAATAATTGGGAACATTTTGTACATCTACAATGTGTCTGTGTTCAGTTTCATGGTGTTTTTTCTTTGAAACACATATTTATAATCATGTGAAACCTATTACATGTCCTTAGCCATATAGAAAGACACAGATAATGTTCATCGCTGCCTTTAATTGACTTAAAGTAGTTCACTTGCAAATTGAATTACCCTGTGTAGCATTTTCAAAAGCAATGCTTACTTCTCAAGTGTGACCAAACACAGCAAATAAATAAATAACATTCAAAAGTTTAGGGTAAGTTTTTTATTCTTATTATTATAAAAATTAATACTTTTGTTCAGCAATGATGCATTAAATTGAGTGAAGGTAAAGACATTTATGATGTAAGAAAAGATTTCTATTTCAAATAAATGACACTGAAGACTGGAGTAATGATGCTGAAAATTCAGCTTCGCATCACAGGAATAAATTACATTTTCGGAAGAAGTTATTTTAAATTGTAAAATTATTTCACAATATTGCTGCTTTTACTGTATTTCTGATCAAATAAATGCAGCCTTGGTGACCATAACAGACTTAAAAAACCTTACTGACCACAAACTTTTGAATGGTAGTGTATATTAACATTATATTAGACAAAAATGATTATTAAAAACAATCTCAGCATCTAATAATTCACTACACAAAGCAATATTGCAAGTGAATCTGTATTTAATGCAGTCTCAGTTACATTCTCTTTTACTTTGTTTTGTTCATAGTTTTCAAAAATGTCTCACTTGGTCTCAATAAGGATGTCAGCATTGGCAGGGTTCAGCACGGCGTTGCAGATCAGCTCCTGAGTTACTGGGATGGACTTGTTCATGGACACACACAGATCGGACAGGTAGTCCAGAAACCTAAACATAACAAGCACAACTACAACTGCAACTACATGTCAACAAACTTTCATTAGAGTATTAGTAGACTGGGGTTAGGTGTTAGGGTTCAGGTTAGTAGAATACGTTGCAAAGTTACTTATAGTTAGTAGAATGTCTAAAGTGGACCGTTGAAATAAAGTGTTACCTATTGAAACATTCAAGACTTTATCTATCTGTCTTGTTACTTATTCAGTATATTAGCACAAAAAGTGCTGCTCTCAAACATTTGGATAGAAAAGCTCTTTTGTCTTTGCAGTACACTCTCTCCCACCTTGGTTCACGATTTTTCCTCACAAGGCTGACAAATGTGTCAATTTCTGCTGCCGTGATGTGCTTCTCCAAGAGTTTGCGGTTGTTGTGGAGGAGGGCCGTTATCGTATCCTCAGCCAACACGTCGTAGCCGATCTGTTTCTGCATGAAGCGGAACTGCTTGGCGATGTATTCCTGGATAAAACGGGCACAAAAAGACAACGTGATTCATTCTGTCACCCATTGTCTTTTGAAGTTAGTTTCACTTTAATTACACATTCATATGAAGATGATGGATGAATCCATAAAAATGTTGTAGGGTCGATTACGATATAGTCTATTGGTTAAATCCCCACCAGGACTGTCAATGGTCACATGTACACAAGTGTCAGCTAAGTGACAAAATATTTCTTGTTAACTATGTAAATCATAAAACTCATTACTTGAAATAAAATAAACTGAAATAAAATAAAATATAAAAATATTTTTTCCACTGGTTGCCAATGCAACATTTCTCATTTTCATTTAAAGTCGAAGTACTCAATAAATATACACATAAAAAAAAGATAAAAACACTGAACAAAATTACTAAAACTTTAACTAAAATGAAAAATAAATATTAAAAAATCTATTTCAAAATATTAACACAAAAACTATAGTAGTATATCAAAGATTCTAAAATTACGCTGCTGTCAATCGAGTAAGATTTTGAATCACAATTAATTTCTCTCTTTTTTGAGTTCATTTGTGGGTGAACATGAGCACTTCCGTTGCAAAGATGAATAAATAAACAATGTTAAATAAAACTAAATGCATTAAATATATTTAATTAAATCACACTGGTTATTGCATTAACATTAGCAATTATATATTACAGAATTTTAAAACTAAGTTCCGGTTAAAAGTTCCAGGTAAGGCAGCATTACATATAGTTTCTAGAAATGTTTAAAGAGCTTAAACAGCATTCATTAGAGAGGTGTAAACCACAGGAAGTCACAATCATGCCTGCAGGAACAGATAGCATCTTGAAGTTCATGAATGTATCTGAGAGAATCGAAATGAAGGCAAGCCAAATTTAAAGGGGTACTTCACCACTGACAAAATGGGCTTTCAATAAAACTTGGCTGCCTATACAGTACAAAGGCAAAACATTATAAAACATTATACAAATTACTACTGACATTATAACAATACAAAATGGGTTGAAAATTGGCAAAGTTACACTTTAATCATATCAGCATGACTCATAAAATTGTGTATTTTATCATTGTATGTATGTATATGTATGCACACACACACACACGCACGCACACACACGCATACAATGATAAAACGCACAATTTTATGAGGTCTATGAGGTCGAAGGATGAACTTCCATGTTGGCTGGTGTTCCTGCAGACCCACCTGGTTCTTCCTGTAGTCCTGCTGTGAATGTCGCAGCACACGGTAGCACAGCCTGCAGATGTGCCTGAAGGGGGCGTGTCTCTGGTCACTCAACTCCTCCAGACGCAACATGGGACCATCACCGCTGTCTGTGAATGGGGCCTGAAGCAGCTTGAAGATCTATTGATGGAGGGAGAATGGAGACTAGAATGAATACTACTTCTGATGTATCTATAGCATCTAAACTAGGGCTGCCCCATTAGTTAACGAGAAGAGGCTTAGTCGACCGAAATTTTATTCGTCGCAGGAAAAAATAATCAACAGGAAGTGGCAAAGTTACGCATTCTGTGATGGACAGATGGTTAACAGCTGGTCTATGTGGTAGACTAATTACATCCAAAAAATGGAAAATTCTGACATTATTTTCTCACTGTAATGTCATTCTAAGCCTGAAAAAAATTCATTTTGAGGTGAAGGACATGTCTTTTAAGCACTCCTAGTAGTGAAAAGTGAGGTACTGAAGAAAATCCTACTTGTTTCAAGATATTCTGCTCTCTCATGAGTTTCTGCCGTTCACGGTTGGGTTTATTGACCATGATCTCCAACACATCCTGTCCATTGTTAGGAATGTCCACCACAAAAAACACAAGGTCTTCTAGAAGCTTAGTGACAAACCTACAGAATGCACAGAGAAAAAAACTTCATGTTCACTGTTCAAGGACACAATCTTTAATTTTCCAAATGGTGGAAAATTTGTATATTCATCAAAGTAATGCTTGTTCCCACAGAGTTAGTATACCATAATGAAATTAACAGAGGTGGCAGCAAAGCATTTAGTCAGGGGTCACGAAAACACTTCCTAAGCACATTCCTACTCCAGAAAGTCTCAGGGGTTGTACCTTCTTTCATTCTGGGTGATTGTGCCCTTCTCCAGTTTGCCAGCGATGGATGCCAACACTTTACTGGCATCATTGGCAAAGTCTAGGTCCCTCACCTCAGCTGGAGGGACTGGCACAATGGCGAAGGCCTCTTTATCTTCTTTGACAGGCGATGTGCCAATCTGAAGGGGAAAACACACTGAGTACAACACTAATATCGATGGATAACATGAGCCCATCGATGTTATGGGCTCATAACATCGATGGGCTCATGGCATATTGATCATATTTATTCATTTATAAGAAATAATATTTCTTAAAATAATAATAATTATTATTATTATTATTAGCAACATTAAGCTGAAGACATCTACTAAAATTAGTTTATGCATTCTACATAACTATTAAAATATTTCATCATAGCATTTTAATTATATTTAAAATATTTAAAAAAAAATGTATTAATTAAAATTAAAATATAATACTATTATTATTATTATTATTATTAGCAACATTAAGCTGAAGACATCTACTAAAATTAGTTTATGCATTCTACATAACTATTAAAATATTTCATCATAGCATTTTAATTATATTTAAAATATTTTTAAAAAAAATGTATTGATTAAAATTAAAATATAATATTATTATTATTATTATTATTAGCAACATTAAGCTGAAGACATCTACTAAAATTAGTTTATGCATTCTACATAACTATTAAAATATTTCATCATAGCATTTTAATTATATTTAAAATATTTTTTATTAATTAAAATTAAAATATAATACTATTATTATTATTAGCAACATTAAGCTGAAGACATCTACTAAAATTAGTTTATGCATTCTACATAACTATTAAAATATTTCATCATAGCATTATAATTATATTTAAAATATTTAAAATATTTTTTTATTAATTAAAATTAAAATATAATACTTATTATTATTATTATTAGCAACATTAAGTTGAAGACAACATCTATTAAAATAATTGTAATTATATTTAAAATAATTTGTTTATATATTTTTAAAATATAATAATAATACTTATAATAATAATAAATAATTTCAGCAGTTGCTAAAACAATAAATCAGATTAACTGATAAGCCATTTGATGATAACATATGTTTTTGGCTAATTATTTATACAACACCCACCCGTAACATAACCGGCTTCTCCTCCTCTTTGTCGATGGGGTTATTGGTGCTGTGGACCCATGTGTTGGTGCACAGGTGCCTCAGTCTTACATAAGAGTTCCTGAAGAGGAAACAATTGGTATAAGACTCAACAATAATACACATAGATATCAAAATATGTAGAGTAGAGTATTAGGAGAGAGAGATTGACTAAGCGAGTGTGTCACTGCATCTGATACAGCATTTATTCTTCAGGTATTATCTTATATTCATAATGAAAAATCAGTTTGAATGTCCACTGAGGAAAGCAATGTCTTAGTATCCTTTTAACAGTTAAGGGGATTTCCCATGACAGCGCTTGTCAATGCATTTGTCGGTTGCGTCTAATAAAGTGTTGTTTAAAGTAAAAACAATGTCCTTGTTTACCACCTTGTACCAGTCCCTTTGCTACTGACTCACTCATAAAGAGTCATTTTCTAAAAGAAGATACAAATGTATATGCTTTTTAACCACAAATGCTCGTCTTGCACTGCGATGCGCTATGCATTAAGTAATCATGTTGGAAAGGTCATGTGTGAAGTACTGATCTAGTAGCTACAAAGTAAACGTGCAAAGACTAAGTCAAACGGCGTTTACAAAACAACGATGTCAGACAATTGAGTTTTTCGCCCTACCGTGGTACTTTTGCCTACGTCACACGTGACCTTTCCAACGTGATTACATAATGTGTGGCGCGTGGCAAATCAGTGCAAGTTGAGCATTTGTGGTTAAAAAGTATATACTTTTTTTTTTTTTTTTTTTTAGAAAATGACCGATCATTTTGCTAGATAACACCCTTATTCCTCGTCTGGCATCGTGTAGAGCCCTTTGAAGCTGCACCGAAACTGTAATTTTCGACCCAGTGGTAGCTGTTATAGTAAGTCCACTATATGATGAAAAATCCTGGAATGTTTTCCTCGAAAACCATCATTTCTTCTGAAGAAGACATAAACATAAATTTAAATTATCATGAAATTTTAACTCTGAACTGAACTAATCCTTTCATTTTAAGGCCACTGGGTTTACAGGAGGTCACTGCACATTCCTGCTGTGGTGAGGGTTGTCTAGGGTCACATTTAGGGGGCAAATGAGTCCATTTCACCGTTTAGCAGTCCTTCAAATCCTCACAAGGGAATAAAACATACTTGTACTGAAGAAATCATGTGAGCACCTTTAAAAGTCACTAGGTTCAGGACATATAAGGGGGAAAGCCTTCAGGTCACTGTGACCCCTGTAAACTCATGTGGTGTTGAATCCTACATCTAAGAAGATATGCCTGTCTAAGGCCAGAGAGTGGCTCTATTGAGGATGTCAAAGAAGCATCTATGTCACAAACTCACTGACTGGCGTACAGACACAGCAACTCTAATGTACGGAACATAATGTTTATTAAGTCAGATCTAATTCAGCTCTTTTGCATCAAATGCATCATATGTGTTCATGTGTTTCTGACATTATAAGTTTAAGTAATTAACTTTAAGGCTCGTGCATTTGCAGACTTAAGTCGTTGCGGTCGTATTGCACAATCCAAACATGAACCTTCCCTGAGTTCACGCCGTTGATTCCAACGGTGCCTGCGGGGAAGCAATAGCAGTTACACACACAAACACACAGACCTAATGGCTATCAAAGCCTGTATTGTTCTTAGTGTGTGTGGTGTTTAAACACACACAGTCACACACACACCCCTACGAGGAAGTTCAATACCTGTCAGGCCAGATAGTTAATTCACTCGAGTTTTACTCAGTCGCCACAAGCATGCACCTGTTCACATTACTCTTTCACTCTTTGGCAATGTTCACACTGCAAGAAAAAATGTTCACACTGGAACCCAATCTATCTTTTATGACAAATGTTAAACATGGCCATTGTGACACTGGTCTGGCTTCTAAACTGAGTCGCATGTGTAAAACACCCTGGCGTCACCAAAAGTAAAACAAAAAAAGACAATGCTAGCAAAGATAATGTGAAGTAAAGTTTGGTGTCAAATTGCATGAATAGGCTGAGGAGGAAAAAACATAACTTACTGATAGAAAGAAATACTCTACCCCTGATGTGGCATCACTTTAGAGTCTCAACTCTAAAATATGCTGTCAACTCTAAAGTTTGGGGTTTTTCTTTTTTTTAATTAATACTTTTATCCAGCAAAGTTTCATTAAATTGATCAAAAGTGACTAAGACATTTATAATGCTACAAAAGATTTCTATTTCAGATTAAATCTGTTCTTTTGAACTTTATATTCTTTAGATTCTTTATATTTGAATCTTTTGAATCAGTGGTTCGGAGCGTGTATCAAACTGCCAAAGTCATGTGAACCATTGAAATTTCTAAACACGTATGACGTAGCAAAGCCTCGTTTACGGAGACCACGTGACTTTGGCAGTTTGATACACACTCCGAACCACTGATTCGAAACAATGATTCGTAAAGCTTCGAAACTTCATGAAGCAGTTTTTTGAAATCGGCCATCACTAGATATTGTTCGTTATTTTGTTTTTTTGGGCGCACAAAAGTATTCTTGTCGCTTCATAACATTAAGGTTGAACCACAGTAGTCACATGAACTGTTTTAAATATGTCTTTAGCAGCTTTCTGTGCATTTAAAGGTGCCCTATAATTAAATATTGAATTTATCTTGGCATAGTCGAATAACAAGAGTTCAGTACATGGAAAAGACATACACTGAGTTTCAAACTCCATTGTTTCCTCCTTCTTATATAAATCTCATTTGTTTAAAAGACCTCCGAAGAACAGGCGAATCTCAACATAACACCGACTGTTACGTAACAGTCGGGATCATTAATATGTACGCCCCCAATATTTGCATATGCCAGCCCATGATCGAGCCATTAGACAAGGGCAGAACGTCTGGATCTGTGCACAGCTGAATCATCAGACTAGGTAAGCAAGCAAGAACAATAGCGAAAAATGGCAGATGGAGCAATAATAACTGACATGATCCATGATAACATGATATTTTTAGTGTTATTTGTTAATTGTCTTTCTAAATGTTTAAATGTTTTGTTAGCATGTTGCTAATTTACTGTTAAATGTGGTTAAAGTTACTATCGTTTATTACTGTATTCACGGAGACAAGAGAGCCGTCGCTATTTTCATTTTTAAACACTTGCAGTCTGTATAATGCATTCTTTATAAATCTCTCCAACAGTGTGTAACGTTAGCCACGCAGCATAGCCTCAAACTTATTCAGAATCAAATGTAATACATCCAAATAAATACTATACTTACATGATCCGATGTATGCAAGCAGCATGCATGATGAATATCTTGTAAAGATCCATTTTGAGGGTTATATTAGCTGTGTGAACTGTGTTTGTGCTGTTCAAGGCAAGCGCAAGCTCCGGGGGAGGGGAGCACGAGATTTAAAGGGGCCGCAACCTATATATCGGTGCATAGTTAATGATGCCCCAAAATAGGCAGTTAAAAAAATGAATAAAAAAAAAAATCTATGGGGTATTTTGAGCTGAAACTTCACAGACACATTCAGGGGACACCTTAGACTTATATTACATCTTTTAAAAAGAAGTTCTAGGGCACCTTTAAAGTGTAAATTAACATGCTGGCAATGGAGGCCTCACTGAGCCATCGGATTTGATCAAAAATATCTTAATTTGTGTGATGAATGAAGGTCTTACGGGTGTGGAATGACATGAGGGTGAGTAATTAATGACAGAATTTTAATTTTTGGGTGAGAATGAAGTCATTTAAGAGTTATCATTAAAAATCTATCGTTTTAAAAAGTAATTCATGTTCTTTTCCCCCATCATTCTAGATCCTAGTTTTTGCACTCAAAAAATAAATTAAAATGAGTCAAAACAAATATTCAGTTTACACGACATTAAACTTACATGAATTCTGACTGGACTGCTTAGACTGAAGTCACACTACAAGACATCAACATATGTATCAGATTCACATATGAAAGTATTAATATGATTTAGTTCTGTCAGATGTGAAGTACTGTCCTTTCATGAGGAACTGATTTAAAACTCATTCAACTGTGGCTTTAACGTAAACAAAGAGTCAGAGTTCATAGTTCTATTATACACACACCAGGAAGTAAAACTGGGTCTAACAGTTCACACAAACACACTCGTGTCTGATGTCCACAAGTGGACATCAGACACGGCTGTATTCCTGGCATGGTTGCATAATCGCCTATTTGACTAACAGGCTTACCTTTGTGTGTGTGTGTGTGTGTGTGTGTGTGTGTGTGTGTGTGTGTGTGTGTGTGTGTGTGTGTGTGTGTGTGTGTGTGTGTGTGTCCTCAGTGCTCCCTTAGACTAATTAGTCACATCTACTATGTCTATAGAGGGGCCGCTGGTGTGTGAGAACAGGGGTATTTCAGGCCAAACTTAAAGTCATGACTTTAAAATCCTCTTTTACTAAGATCAAACTTAAAGATGATCTCTCTCACAACACACTCTCAGCACTCAGACAAAATATTGCTGCAGTTCAGATTATTACACATATGACCGTTCCTTTCAGCGGCTCAGTGTTGCATGAAATCCATTCAAATCATGTGATTGAGAGGGACGTATAATCAATGGATGTGTTCAAAGCCCATAGGCTCAATATACAAAGAAGCAGCTATTGATTCAAGGCACACAAACATTCTGACATCATTAGCTCAAGCTCACTCAAATCAGACTGTATTCAAAGGGGAAAAAAAGATGTGTGAATCTTATGAAACCTGTCAAGAAAATGTCCGGGTCACCACAAAATCATAAGAAATAAATAATAAGCTTATTTTTAGGACCCTTAAGATTTTTTTTTTTTTAAATGCAAGGCAACAACGACAATGTATTTAAATTGTAATGTATTTATTGTTAATTTACAAATGAATGAACACATATACATACAGGTGCTGGTCATATAATTAGAATATTATCAAAAATTGGTTTATTTCACTAATTCCATTAAAAAAGTGAAACTTGTATATTATATTCATTCATTCATTACACACAGACTGATATATTTCAAATGTTTATTTCTTTTAATTTTGATGATTATAACTGACGACTAAGGAAAATCCCAAATTCAGTATCTCAGAAAATTAGAATATTACTTAAGACCAATACAAAGAAAGGATTTTTAGAAATCTTGGCCAAAAAGTATGAACATGAAAAGTATGAGCATGTGCAGCACTCAATACTTAGTTGGGGCTCCTTTTGCCTGAATTACTGCAGCAATGCGGCGTGGCATGGAGTCGATCAGTCTTTGGCACTGCTCAGGTGTTATGAGAGCCCAGGTTGCTCTGATAGTGGCCTTCAGCTCTTCTGCATTGTTGGGTCGGGCATATCACATCTTCCTCTTCACAATACCCCATAGATTTTCTATGGGGTTAAGGTCAGGCGAGTTTGCTGGCCAATTAAGAACAGGGATACCATGGTCCTTAAACCAGGTACTGGTAGCTTTGTCACTGTGTGCAGGTGCCAAGTCCTGTTGGAAAATGAAATCTGCATCTCCATAAGGTTGTTCAGCAGCAGGAAGCATGAAGTGCTCTAAAACTTCCTGGTATACGGCTGCATTGACCTTGGACCTCAGAAAACACAGTGGACCAACACCAGCAGATGACATGCCACCCCAAAGCATCACTGACTGTGGAAACTTTACACTGGACCTCAAGCAACATGGATTGTGTGCCTCTCCTCTCTTCCTCCAGACTCTGGGACCCTGATTTCCATAGGAAATGCAAAATTTACTTTCATCAGAAAACATAACTTTGGACCACTCAGCAGCGGTCCAGTCCTTTTTGTCTTTAGCCGCTTCTGACGTTGTCTGTTGTTCAAGAGTGGCTTGACACAAGGAATGCGACAGCTGAAACCCATGTCTTGCATACGTCTGTGCGTAGTGGTTCTTGAAGCACTGACTCCAGCTGCAATCCACTCTTTGTGAATCTCCCCCACATTTTTGAATGGGTTTTGTTTCACAATCCTCTCCAGGGTGCGGTCATCCCTATTGCTTGTACACTTTTTTTCTACCACTACTTTTCCTTCCCTTCGCCTCTCTATTAATGTGCTTGGACACAGAGCTCTGTGAACAGCCAGCCTCTTTTGCAATGAATTGTGTCTTGCCCTCCTTGTACAAGGTGTCAATGGTCGTCTTTTGGACAACTGTCAAGTCAGCAGTCTTCCCCATGATTGTGTAGCCTACAGAACTAGACTGAGAGACCATTTAAAGGCCTTTGCAGGTGTTTTGAGTTAATTAGCTGATTAGAGTGTGGCACCAGTGTTTTCAATATTGAACCTTTCCACAATATTCTAATTTTCTGAGATACTGAATTTGGGATTTTCCTTAGTTGTCAGTTATAATCTTCAAAATTAAAAGAAATAAACATTTGAAATATATCAGTCTGTGTGTAATGAATGAATATAATATACAAGTTTCACTTTTTGAATGGAATTAGTTAAATAAATCAACTTTTTGATATTCTAATTATATGACCAGCACCTGTAGATACACTCATATGTGACCCATGCTGGCAAAATGAGTCTGAATGCGCACGGGCTGATTTCGAGCGAAAGTGAAAAATGTCAATTTTGGTCAAAATTGAGGTTTTCACAAAAATGAGTTCATTAAGCCCTCGTCTAGTGATCCCAATGCTCCAAATAGCAATTAAACATCTAAAATTATCTTTATTTGTAAGTTTTCTGAGAGGAGTACCTTTCCTTTGATCATGAAAAATGCCGTATTTCTCTGCTCGCTGCTCAACAACTAGCGCTTCCCTCAGCACAAGCTTGGTATCGTTGTAAAGCGCAGCATTCCAACTTTGTGAATATTCATAGCGAATTCTTGATGGTATGAGTCTGAGCCAATAAAATGTGATTTTCAAACTCATGCTGATGTAAACAAAACGATCTTACTCGTGCTGACTGACAGATCCGAAGCGCGCGCACAAAGATGCCGCGATCCCGATATACACATATACACAGAATTAAAGTATTTAAAAAAATCTGTCTTGGCGAGTATTCACCCAAACATTATCTGTTATGTCTTAAAAGTGAATGTTTGGTTAACGGTTGTGGAAAAACATCTGATGTGTAACATTATATTAGATCTGTGTGATACAGTAATAAATAGGCTGTCTGTTTCATTAATGTTAAAGGTGCCCTAGATTCAAAAATTGAATTTACCTCGGCATAGTTGAATAACAAGAGTTCAGTACATGGAAATGGCATACAGTGAGTCTCAAACCCCATTGTTTCCTCCTCCTTATA